>NC_040036.1:56557469-56642323 GCF_003713205.1 Coffea eugenioides | reverse complement strand
TTCCAGGTTTAAAGTACCAACTTTGGGATTTTGTTCGAGTATTGAAATGGACTCGGAATGGCACCAAAATTAGTAGTATTACACTACCATATAAGGGCTATTCCTCTGCCAAATTTCATAGGAAAATTCATTCGGAAAGTTGGTTAACAAAACCACCAAAGTTTCTAAATCTCCAACGCAAAGCTGCCTTGCACCACTAGTTTTCTTTTTCTCAAACCTTTGGCCAATAAAATGCCTAAAACATGTCTCATTTATGATAACCAGGTCTAATAAGGATCCAAGATACATTTGGTATGTGATTTACAACAAGAATTTCGAATAGAAAGTCTCAAATCAAGATTGGTTACAAATCTGTCCAACATGAGGGTTTTCTCCCACAAAGTCAGTTTTGAAATCTAGTCATAAATCACTCAATTCAACTCAGAATTGAACGTGGTTGGTGTCATTGAAAACTTGATTCATTGTGATACAATTTCTTAGAAGAAACCTTTTCCAAAATCTATCTACGGCTAGCTCATATTTGGGCACCAATTCGCTGCTGAAAATAGAGCTCCCAGTGTAGACGTGAAACAGGATAGTCATGTTCAAACGATTGGTATGGATGACTCAGGTGGAACTAGAACATGTATTTTATACCATTAGAAATATGGGAATGTCTAGTTTCCAGTGCCACAAACGGCACTCGATTTTGACATCGGGGCAAAAAGTTATAGTCAAAACAAGAACACTGCCAGAGCAGTTACGGAAAAAATTTCCAGGTTTACTGATTTCCGAAACACATCATTTGGCCAACCAAATCACGTTATTTTTTGATGAAACTTTTTACACAACCCACACAACATATATACATCATAAACAAGTCATTATAACCATGAAAAATCACCCTATGGGTCACGGACAACACAGGGGCAGAAATGGAAAATTTTCATCCTCACTCCCCTTTGAACTTTCATCCATAATATCACTCATTTCCACTAATTTAAGCACTAAACCAACATTAATATCATCAAAACACAAAAAATCAGTCCATCCAATCATAGTGGGAGTTCAGAGAGCGCACATAACATTTTCCAACATAAATAAGGCTACCCATATGCATGCATGAGCTTATAAATGCTATACTACTTCCATAAGACAAGATTTGAGTAGTGGATCATCACTTACTTCCTTAGATGAACCAAGCAGAAATTTTTGGTCCTAAGGTGCTCAAGAAAACCGTGGGAAGCAGCCCCCTTTTGTAGCTTGATGTGGTCTCCAAGGGATTAGCTATGTGTAGGTGAAATTTGAGGTGAATTGGAGGAAGTTTGATGAAGATTTGATGAAGGAATTTGAAGAACTCTTGAGTTGTTTTTCAAGCTTGATGGCCGGCTGTCTTAGTGAGGAGAGAGAGAGTGTTTGATCAAAAGTGGGGCTTCCTTGAGAAGCTTTAATGTGTGGCCCAAAATTATGCAAAAGTCAACTCTTGCGCGCGCGTTTTGTGCTCGATTCCTCTCAGGTTTGTTTCACTTGTGCACTAAACCTCTAATGTACTTGTATTCATACTATTATTATTCACTCTTAATGGTCTGAAAATAATGGTCTTAAGTCCCTCAATTAAATCGCGCGTGTAAAAACGCATATTTCCGATTTTTGCGCGATAACGTGAAATCTCCAAGAAATTCTTATAACGATTATATAACTAATTAACATTTGAACACTTTGTAGACACCAAATTTTTAAGGTATTTTTGCTTACTATTATTTTTATTTTTGATTAATTTCATTTACTTTTAGTCTTTTATTTTTAAGTCATTTTATCATTTAATTAAACTTTAATCATTTAATCATTTAATTTTTATTTTTGTTTGTTTCGATTCTAGGTTTCCATTTTATTTGATTTTTTGTTTAGGTTCGTGTCTCTTGTCTTGCTTTAATTGAATTAAGAGTTTTTGCACTACATTTTCGGAAAAAAGAAAAAAGAAAAAAGAAAAAAAAGGAAAAGTCAATCAAAGGGACAAGAATCAGACATATAAGCCTACTTTGGGGTTTAAAATCTTGGCCCTTCATATTAGGTTTAGTCCTTTGAGATGCCTTTAAAATGCCAAAGAGCCGCAAGCCAAAAGGGAGGGGGGAACGATCTAAATTTTTAGGGGAAAGGAAGAGAGCTTCGGCTGAGAAAGAAAACAAAAGGCAGAAAAGAAAAAACAGAGCAAAAAGCGAGAAGCAGGGCTTCGTCGAGAGTAAAGAAACAAAACAGAAAAAAGAAAACAGGGGCGGCGAAAGGAGAGGATAGGGGAGAAGAACAAAAAAAAAAGAAAGAAAGAAAAACAGAGAGCTCGAGACAGAGGCAGGGGGCGGCAAAAAGATAAAAAAAAAAGGAAAACAAAAAAGAAAAGGAAACAAGCGGCGTGGGACTTGGAAGGGGAACGAAGGGTGAGCTGCGGTGGCGGCGAGGAGGAAAATTGAAGAAAGAAACAAGAGGCAGAGGCTGGAGGAAGCTTTTGGAGAATGAGAAAAACCAGAGGGAGTGGCGGCTAGAGGAACCGGAAAAGTCTGAAGAGCGACGGGGAGGAAAAAGAAAGAAGGCAGCTTTGAGGTGGAAGAGAAACTAGAAGGCTTCATCTGAGAGGAAGGAGATCTAGAACCAAAAGGGAAGGCTTCGGCCAAAGGGCTTCGTAGAAACAAGAACAAGGAGAAACGACAGAGCGAGAACGGGAAAAAGAAATCTGGAATGGAGAAGGAGCCCCGTCCGAGAGCAGGAGGAAGGAAAACAAGGGCTAAGAGACAAAGGGGAAGCTTGGAGGTCCTGAGGGCAGAGGGGACAAAAAGAAAATACAGAACGACCGCCGCTCATCGGCCACCACAGCCCGCAACCTCCATAGCTGCCGGCATTCTGCTCTTATCCAATTTCCGCTGCGGTACCTCCATCTCGTGCGTCGCCTAGCTGCCAGACGCACTTCCCTTTTTCGTGCGGCCTTTCTCCCTCACCATTGCTCCGCGATTTCATGTTGCCACCCACCACTGGCGCCCAGCTCCAGCGCGGCTACCATGGCAGCTACAGCCGCCCGATCATTCGCTCCCTCCTTTGACCACCACCGCTGGAACCACCGTCGTCGTTATCGGCGAAATTTCGCCAAGCAGAGCACTGTAAGCTGCCTTTGTTCTTTAAAATTTCCGTTTCTTTTTCAAGCTTTTGATACAGATTCTCCGTGGTTTTGCTTTAGTGCAATTTTCCTATTAATTGTCTGAAATTGTCGAACATACATGTTTTATGTATCGATTAGATTGAATTTTCTTGGGTTGTTGATAAAGTTTTGGACTGATTTTCCTTGGTTTTGTGACAAATTTTGGGGCTAGTTATAATTCTAGTTGAGCAAAAAATTCGGTGAAGTTCTAATGCCCATTTGTTGTTCGATGAAATGCCTGATTGGAAATTTTAATTGAAAGATGATCTGTCTGCATTGGTGTGTGAGGAAAACGAATGATCAACAAGTCCATACTTGTCAAAATAACTGATTTTTTTTTTATGGAAGAAAGTAGAGTTTTTCTTTGCAAGATTCTGATGGGCTTGTTTTGCATTTTTTCTGTTCCTCGATTGTTTAATTTTCCGGTTGTATGAACTTGAATTAATGACATGAGATTGTATGAGAGGAGGTGTGTGTGAGTTTCATTTTTTTTTGGGAGTCCGAAGATGAATTTTCCTGGTGACTGCCGTCTGCGAAGAAAGACGAAGTGGCAGCGGACATTGAGCCAATTTGGAGAAGAAGATTCCTTGATTAAATTTATGATTCCAGTCCCTCAATTTCCCTTTCCATTATGATTTAACCCCAGAAGTTTTGGAACTCCATAATTCGCCCCCAAACCTTTCATATTTCTTTCGATTAAGGCCCTATTTGGTTGCAGTCGAACCCCTCAGGTTTCCCCTTATTCTGATATGGCCCGAAAAATTGCAAAAGCTGAATTTGTTTCACCCCTTAGATTTAATCATCTTTTAATCATTTTAAATATGTCTTTGGATGGATTTATTTTTTGATTTTAGGCCATGTTTGTGGTTTAATGAGTTTTGTTGATTTAAATATGTTGGTTTTAGTGAAGTAAATGATTTGGGTTAAGAGGTTATTTTGTTTGGGTTTCTGGCTTGGGCTTAGGAAATAGAAGCCCACCAGGTTTGTTGGAAGTTTTGAGGTCATAAATAATAGGCTGGCCCATTCCTTTTTGTTTCAGACTTCCGTTGGGCTGAAGGGTTAAAGCCCATCAGTCTTGTTGGATCATTCTTGGGGTCAAAATAGTAGACTAGTCCGTCTGTTTTGCTTGGGTTTCGATTGGGCTGGGGAAGGTTTTGGCCCAAATAAATAAAATAGCCCAGTGGTTTGATCCATTAAGAAACTAGAGAACGAATTTACAGATCAATCCATGTATTTTTCTTTAATTTCACTGTGACCCTACAAACTTTCAATGCTTTCAATTGGGTCTTTAATTGAATTGCAAATAGACCCCTAACTCTGTTTTGCTTTAATTGTGACCCCGAATCTTTGTGCTGATTATAATTTGACCCCAAAGCTTCGTTAATTTTTGCAATCAAGTCCTTTCTTGTCTTGACTTTTCAAATGTGGGTTGTCTACATGATTTAATTGATTCAATTTCATGATTACTTTTATCTTTTGTGATTATTTCTTGATTAAAGTGGTGCCTTGACCCTTTTATTGTTTTGAAGCTAATATTTCCTTCATTTCATTACCATTGCAAGGGAGGTAACCTCTATTTCCATGGTTTTATTTCTCTATGTGATCCAACGTGCTAAGTGAGAATTGCATGTCTACTTTGCTTTCCTTGCCTTTCCTTAATTCCTTTCATTTATTTCATTTACTTTTGCTTTTATTAAGTTATTCTTTTATGGGGTATGTGTACACCTCTTGGCCTGTAATAGATAGGGCTTGGAGAGCATTTTTATTCACTTTTCCCCTTCCCCATTTGTTTTAGTTAGCCAATGTAATAGGTTCATTAGCTTGATTGCTTGCTTTTGTTGCTACGTGTTAATTTGCTTTATTAGGCTCTTGCATTTAGTCGAGCATGCTAAGTGTTATGTGCTACGTGTTTATAGGTGATTGGCATGTCTACTTGCTTTCTATAGTCATGGATGAATGTGATGGATGAATGCGTCACCGTGGCTAGTCCAACGCTGGCCATGGTCTTTTCCCTCGAGCTCTCGCAAGTCCAATGCTTGTGAGAGAATTTTAGAAAAGGGCTAGTCCAATGCTAGACCCCAATAGGCCGTCCCCTCTCGTTAGTACATACTTGCATGTCTCACTACATTTCATGCATTTTTCTTAGTTTTCTAGCATTTGGCATGCCCCTCCAACCCTTTCCCCTTCATTTTAGGTTTTTGCATCCTCATGCTAGTTATAGGGTACATTTGCTTGAGAGTCCCCTTTAGGTAAGGGAAACGAGCGAGTGTGGCTACAAAATAGCCTTAGCACGCTAGTTCTTCCTTCTAATCAAAGGGAAAATTAAAATCATGAAGATAGAAGTCATTCCCGTACCCGACTTGATGCATTCCTCTAGGATCATGCACCTCCATTTTACCATATCATTTTTTCATCTACATTTTCTCACTCCTTATATTTTTTTACTCCACATGCCATGTTCACACACTTTCTCTTCTTTCCCTATCACTTATTTATTTCCTACCTCACAAATTGCACCCAATTGTACTTAGATGCATTTACTACCATTATACCATATTTTGATCCACTAGCACACATACACCTTCATTTTCTCAATTGGCACACATGCACTTTTCTTACATTTGCACACATGCACTTTTCTTACATTTGCACACATGCACTTTTCTTACATTTACACACATGCACTTTTATTACATTTGCACACTTGCACTTACATTTGTATTTTATTTTATTTTATTTTTGCATTCCTCTTACATTTTCACACTTGCACTCATATTTGGGTCTTCATTTGCATTACCCGTGACCTCTATGAGAGTTTTCCTTATTGGCCATCACAACTCATGTGATTGGGACCAAAAAGCCTCATAAGAGACATTTTAGATTTAGGATTGCATTTTTTTTCATATCCATTAGTCACATCTAACATGCAACACATATTTTGGGTAGAAGAATTAAGAAAAGAAGGGCTAAGTCACGCAACTAGCTTTGGCTAGGGTAAGGGAGTGCCTTAGGCTTTGCCTTTGCCTTCTCCCTTATCAAATGTGACCCCCGATCCCTTTCTTTGGTTACGTAGACCTAAGAGTTCTTTAAAAAGGGTTTGTTTACTTTTCTTTCCAAAAAATCACTTTTTGGGTGACTTGGTACACCCTAACTCTATACCAAGTGGCGACTCCATTTTCCATTCAAAACTCTTTTTGAACTTTGTTTGGCCAAACCGTCGCATTTCACAATCCCACGGCCTTTTATTTTCATTTTCACACACGTTCACATACATATCCCACACACTACTTTCACATACTCAAAAAGTGGGGCGCGACAGTTGGTGACTCCACTGGGGAGTTCCTAAGTGGGTCCAAGCATTTGGTTTAGCTATTCTTTTCCTTTTTTCTACTCTTTTTATGCATAGCATTTGGATATTAGGGTTGCATTTTTTCCTTTTTTAGGATTTTTGCATCTCACGCGTATCAACTCACTTCCTCACACATTCGCCTACGTTTGTTTTGATGGATGGATGGTTTATTTATGTGATTCCGCGCTTTGCATTGCATTGGGGTGGGGGATATTACCCTAGAGCCTCGCGTTGGTTCTTGATCCCTCCCCTCCAAACGAGCACTAGCATACGTGCATACGGTTTAACTTTTCACCCCTCATTTATTTTTCTTTTAGTGGCTTGTCACGCCACTCCACCCTATTAGGATTTTAGGCGACTCACTTGGACTTGCGATCGCGACACGATGTGTGCGTAGCATGATCCGAGGAGTCACTCAATCTTCCATTTTAAGCTTTGGGTTCATAGCCTTTAGCTTTTAGTTGAAGGTTGAGGATTTTTGATAGATTCACTCATGACATGTAGCCGTGACACGATGTGTACGTAGCAATTCTGGGGAATCGCTCGAGCCACCGACAAAGAATCTTGGGATTGATGACCCTTGGCTTCCAAGTCTGAAGGCTCGGGGACCTAAAACCTATCGAGTCTAGATGCATTAGTGAGCCCCAGCCTCATGCATCCATGATAGTTTGCCTAGGGTAGAGTCTGCCTTACCCTGGTAGGGACACTATTCACGAGGGGAGGGATCCAACCCCTTTTCCCTTTTATTGCTTTATTTCTTTGTATTGATTTTATTGCTTTATCCCGTTGCTACAATGTGTTATGTGTATTTATCTGGCCGAACTAACTTTCTTGGTTTTTTCCCCATTGCATTCACAAACCCTAGCAAATAAGAGGTCTGGCATGACCTTCTTTTAGAACTTACCCTTATAGATAGGCTATTGCACGTTTAAAGATTTTGGTATATTGCATTTTTAGATTAATAATGCCATGTCATTTTAGGCTTACCCTGGCAAATAAAGGGTCCCTTAGGTCATATTTCATTTCAAACTGCATGTTTTATCGCTTTAATAAACTGGCATCATGCATAAACCCTAGAAGGGGAATGCCATTTAGGGGATCCCGTGTTAGGAATAAACCACCCTGTGTCTCGGATATATAATCCAATGAGACTTGCACGTTTATATTTCCGGTACCATCCAAAGGGGTAGTGCACGAGGTAAGGTAGGATCCGATCTTTTCAAAGATGGCAAAGCGATTGTTGTACGTTAGAATATGGGCACTTAACAATCATCTTTTGGCCATTTTAAGCAAAATTGGTAAAAATTCCCTTGCATAAAAGACATTAATTTGAAAAATTCACAAATGGTTCCTCATTGTTGAGACGATAAATATAGAGGCCAAATCTTGATTTTAGGAGGCTCATAGACTAATGCATCTCAATAATTTTGAAATCACCAATGGCCGGACAATTGAATCGATCCATTTTGCCAATTCATTCATTTTAAGAAAATATAGTCGATTTTGAATAAATCGTCAGTTCCGTTCAATTTCATTTGACCAGTTTACCCTTTTTAGGGTGATCTAGTCAATTTTGAATAAATCATCCGATCCATTTGACCGATTTGCCTAGTTTTAGGGCAATTTGGTCGGTTTTGAATAAATCATCTTTTCACTCGATCCGTTTGATCAATTGATTTCATTCAATTTATTTGATTAGTTTAATTCATTTTTAGGGTTATCCATTCAATTTTCAATAAATAATCAAATTTCATTCAATGCATTTGACCATTTTACCCCTTTTGGCACATCATGCGTTGATCAAAGCAGGCCATCCATTCGGACTTTGTCCTCATTTTTAGGACGAATGTCTCTTCTTACTCCAATTGATCAAATTTTTCAAATTATTTTTCACTCAATAAATTGATCGGATTCATCAGGTATTGTATGGTGCCTACCCTAGAGGATTGCATTTTCATGCTAGGCCTACCCTTGGCACAAAAGGGCTCCCCCATAGGACATGCATACCGATTTTACAATTTTGCTTACTAACTCTGGGTATTTTTCTTTTATTTTTCCCCCTTCCCCTGCATTCATAAAAATGTTCCAATAAAGCGGAAATATTTTTTCTATAATCTGATAACAATTTTGATCCGATAAAGTCTGAAAGGTAATACCTGATTCTTGGGCAGACCTTGCAATGAAAACGTGAAAGATTCATCTGAAAGCTCTAGGCTAAAGTCTCTGAGAGACTTTATAATTGTTTTTCAAAGGAAAATTCTGTTATACATTTTGTTCCAAAAGAAATGGAGACAAAAGTGTATATATGTAGAGTTTTTTAGAAGTTTTTCTCTTCTCATTTGTATTATAATTGAACGTGAATTTTTGTTTTAAACTTTTTCAACAATAAGGCTTCAGACAATTATTTGTTTTGTATATACTCATGTACATTTTATTCTTTATTGAGCTCATTAAGAGATTTCATGATGAATTTTAAGAAATAAGCTCAAATTGAGATTTTTCAACCTCCTGCCTGAATATTCACACTAGATGGGTGATCTGAGCCACACAATAAGAGTGCTCAAAATTAAAAGAGGTCACTCAGAAGGCCCCATGAGATACCTTTCTTCTTCACTTAACCCCAAAATAAAATCAGTCACATTGACTGATAAATTGTTAAATGGGGCGATCTTTGCTTGAGAAATATCCACTGTGTCTAATTATATTCAATTCACATCTAAGTGAAAGCAAAAATGTGCATTATTCTTGTTTGTTTTGAAAATTTGGAATCATATTTCGAGCATTCGTTTCTCTACCTATACAGGTTTTATCATTTGCTCTCCCATTTGAGCCTTTACAAGAATAATTTCGCTTCAAATAAGAGTCTTAATGATCACTACCCTACATTGGAAGATTTTCAAAAATCAAAGAGAATGGATTCTCAATGAGCATTTCATTACTTTGGTTGTCGTAAGGTGTAAGAATGATACTTTGGCCATCGTTTCGACAACCTAAACACCATTTATCCCTTGCATCCTCATTTGAGCTAAAATTGGTGGTTCTTTTCGAGTGCACATATGATCGCACCCCACATTGGGGAATTTTGAAAAAAAGGAAAAGGGGAAAGGGAACCGCGAATTGGGGAAAATTGATTCTACCTGGGTTTCAATTTTGAAAAGAAAAGAAAAGAGAAAAAGGACAAGTGCTGTCCGGCGGATCACTTATGTTTCATAGATATGAACGAGCAAGAGTCTTCCTCAGTCAATTAATTCAGATACATGCAAGAAATTTCGCATTAATGTAAGTTTCCTTTCAGAGTTATTGTAAGGAGCGGAATGAAAGTTGTGACGCCCCGAAAAAAAATGAGTTTGAGAACCCGGAAATTTTCTAATTTTCTAGGGTTTATTTTTTTAAACGCCCGCTTTTTCTACATTTTCTTTATTAGAAAAATTCCCCAGAGAAAGTTTATGAGAAAAAAATAGTTTTAAAATGATTTTCTAGTATCGGTTAGTTTTTGAGAAATTAAGGATATATATATCGGACGTGGGACCCGCAAGTGCGGTAAATGCATTATATTTTTGACAACTTGTTGGAATTTTGTATTAAGTGATATTATTTTACAATGTGTTAAGATATTTGTGTAAGAGAGACAAAGTTAGGCAAGCAATTAATGAGAGGGGCATGTGTCACCATATGATTAAATCTTGTTTTGACTTACTATTCAACCTTTTACCAATTACTAAATAAAACAAAAAAAAATTGATCAAATATCTTCCATTTTTCCTTCAAGCTTGGCCGAACCTCCTCTTACAAGAAAAGAAAGAAAAGCTTCCAAGTTTCTTGCTCCAATCATGTCCAATCTCACAAACTAACCATTTAATCTTGAATTCCTTCCATAAAACCTCTTCAAGTAGTGATTGTGAGTTGTTGTGTGAAGTTTTTTTGGAAAGTTAAGGTGACCAATAGCTCTCTCTCTCTTGTTCTTAAGGTAAGTTGTGAAGAACCACCCTCCTCCTTTAATTGATGCTTAAATCATGCTTAGTGGTAGTATAAGATGCAAATTTATGGATTAAATCTTGAGTTTTGGTTGAATTGGTGAAGTTTTATTATTTTTGGGGATTTTTCTGTTTTACTATAAGCATGATTATGTGGCTATGTTTGATGATTGGAAATGATGTTTAAGGACTCTATGAGGTGGGAAAAGTGATTAATTGCAACCAATTTCTGTTTTGGACCAAAAATTGAAAAGTAAGGGTTTTGTGATGAACATTCTGTCCGAAATTTTAGGTCCTAGATGGAGGCCGAATTGGCCTTGGCTCAAAACATGAAAGTTGTAGATATTGATGTTTTAAGGGTGCCTGTAAATTTTCAGGGCAATTGGAGTAGTGTAGAATGAGATAAGCCGAATTTACTGTTGCTGTTCTGGGTTCATCAGGATGTAAGAACTGCGTCTGAAATTGGTTGTTTTGACTGGAATTGTTTTGGATTTGGTTGTTGAGGTCTTATGATGAAATGTAACTTGATGTCTTAGCTATCATATGCCTTTGGAATTTCTGCATTTGGACCTGTTTAGACTGAGTTGTACTGATTACAGCATAGTGTAATTTGTAAACCTGCAATTACGGTTCTGGTTTGGTATTTGGCATATATGACTTAGTTGTGCTGGGATTTGGACTGAGTTACCTACTACAATGTTGTATCCCTGTCTTTTAGCTTCGAAACGGTGTATCTTGCACCTTCATCCGATACTCGTAGCGCCTTTGGTACCATTACCGCAAAATGACGTCAAAACTGTTTTTCTGGTTTTGAGCTTAACTTTCATTTCCGAACTTTTCCCTAGCTTGACTTGTACTAGTACTACTTGGAGCTTGCTGAATGACTATTAGATGAACTTGTTGTTGTGTGTGTACCTTTGGGACTGGCTGAGGAAATAATGAAGCCTTGAGGGCTGGAAAAGTAAAGAAATTTAGGGGAAATGCTGTCCGAATTTTGAATGGGCTTGATTGCTTTGCGTTTGTGCTTTAGGGCTTGGACTTGAGTGAAGTAATGCAATATGATGGATGGTTTCTGAGCCATGGAGGTGAGTGACCCTAAACTATTTCCAAAGTACTTGTGAAATGTTTCTTGCATTAATTATTCGATTGCATATCATGCGTGCTTGCATGTGAATTCATGACATGATTTGGCTTCAATGAGTTCTGGGAAAGTCTTGTGCTGGACACCAACGTCTCCACCTTGTTTATGGTTCATGTTCATGGTTATCTGGAGCACCGATGTTGCTCCCACTTTCGTGAGTTCGTGAGTTAATGTTAAATGAAATATTTGAGCGTTGGGTGTTCAAGTGCTATGATTTCACCGGCTCACGAGAGCACTAAACGGACATTTGATCTCTGAATCATGACATCATCGAAATCATCGAAATGCAACATTGTGATATATATTTGCTTAATGATTTTGCTGGTTACTCGCTGAGCTTCTAGCTCACCCCAAAAATATTTTATTCCCCTCCACAGGGCTCAAGGCGAAGGAAGGACTTATAGTACTTGTGCACGTGATTGGATGGCCTATGTTTTGTACAGTTTTGATTTGGAATCATTTTATGTATAGTTGAGAATTGTTTCCGCTGCTTTTGTGACATGTAATTATTGGAGACTTGGATGTATATTTGTGGACCATGTGATGTATATTTGAGATTTACATTGTAATTCATTTGAGGATTGTAGTGAACGACTGAGTCCCGGCGAGAGCTGGGCAGGCGGCCCGCCGAACCCTCTGGTTCGCCTTAGGGGGAGGTGGGGTCGTCACAGTTGGTATCAGAGCTTAGGCTTCAGATCTCTGTAGTGTATCCTAGGCTTGAAGTTTAGGATGCCGGACTGTGGGTTTGGTTTGCCATATTAGTGATCCTTGCGGGATGTCTCGACTTGATTGGTACAAGATGGAATGTCGAGGACGACATTCTTTTAAGAAGGGGAGATTGTGACGCCCCGAAAAAAAATGAGTTTGAGAACCCGGAAATTTTCTAATTTTCTAGGGTTTATTTTTTTAAACGCCCGCTTTTTCTACATTTTCTTTATTAGAAAAATTCCCCAGAGAAAGTTTATGAGAAAAAAATAGTTTTAAAATGATTTTCTAGTATCGGTTAGTTTTTGAGAAATTAAGGATATATATATCGGACGTGGGACCCGCAAGTGCGGTAAATGCATTATATTTTTGACAACTTGTTGGAATTTTGTATTAAGTGATATTATTTTACAATGTGTTAAGATATTTGTGTAAGAGAGACAAAGTTAGGCAAGCAATTAATGAGAGGGACATGTGTCACCATATGATTAAATCTTGTTTTGACTTACTATTCAACCTTTTACCAATTACTAAATAAAACAAAAAAAATTGATCAAATATCTTCCATTTTTCCTTCAAGCTTGGCCGAACCTCCTCTTACAAGAAAAGAAAGAAAAGCTTCCAAGTTTCTTGCTCCAATCATGTCCAATCTCACAAACTAACCATTTAATCTTGAATTCCTTCCATAAAACCTCTTCAAGTAGTGATTGTGAGTTGTTGTGTGAAGTTTTTTTGGAAAGTTGGAAAGTTAAGGTGACCAATAGCTCTCTCTCTCTTGTTCTTAAGGTAAGTTGGAAGAACCACCCTCCTCCTTTAATTGATGCTTAAATCATGCTTAGTGGTAGTATAAGATGCAAATTTATGGATTAAATCTTGAGTTTTGGTTGAATTGGTGAAGTTTTATTATTTTTGGGGATTTTTCTGTTTTACTATAAGCATGATTATGTGGCTATGTTTGATGATTGGAAATGATGTTTAAGGACTCTATGAGGTGGGAAAAGTGATTAATTGCAACCAATTTCTGTTTTGGACCAAAAATTGAAAAGTAAGGGTTTTGTGATGAACATTCTGTCCGAAATTTTAGGTCCTAGATGGAGGCCGAATTGGCCTTGGCTCAAAACATGAAAGTTGTATATATTGATGTTTTAAGGGTGCCTGTAAATTTTCAGGGCAATTGGAGTAGTGTAGAATGAGATAAGCCGAATTTACTGTTGCTGTTCTGGGTTCATCAGGATGTAAGAACTGCGTCTGAAATTGGTTGTTTTGACTGGAATTGTTTTGGATTTGGTTGTTGAGGTCTTATGATGAAATGTAACTTGATGTCTTAGCTATCATATGCCTTTGGAATTTCTGCATTTGGACCTGTTTAGACTGAGTTGTACTGATTACAGCATAGTGTAATTTGTAAACCTGCAATTACGGTTCTGGTTTGGTATTTGGCATATATGACTTAGTTGTGCTGCGATTTGGACTGAGTTACTACTGTACAATGTTGTATCCCTGTCTTTTAGCTCGAAACGGTTTTTTTTGTATCTTTGCAACCTTCACCGATACTCTTAGCGCCTGGTTACCATTACCGCCAAAATGACTGTTCAAAAACTGTTTTTCTGTGGTTTTTGAGCTTAACTTTCATTTCCGAACTTTTCCCTAGCTTGATACTTGTACTAGTACTACTTGGAGCTTGCTGAATGACTATAGATGAAACTTGTTGTTGTGTGTGTACCTTGGGACTGGTCTGAGGAAGAAATAATGAGAGCCTGAGGGTTGGAAAAAGTAAAGAAAATTTAGGGGAAATGCTGTCCGAATGTTTGAATGGGCTTGAGTTGCTTCTGCAGTTTGTGCTTAGGGCTTGGACTTGAGTGGAAGTAATTGCAATATGATGGGATGGTTTCTGAGCCATGGAGGTGAGACCAGTTGGACCTTAAACTATTTCCAGAAGTACTTGTTGAAAATGTTTCTTGCATTAATATTCGATTGCATATCATGCGTCTTGCATGTGAAATTCATACATGATTTGGCTCAATTGATCTCTGGGAAAGTCTTGTTGCTGGACACCACGTCCTCCACCTTGTTTATGGTTCATGTTTCATGGTTATCTTTGGAGCAACCGATGTTGCTTTCCCACTTTCGTTGAAGTTCGTGAGTTAATGTTTAAATGAAATTTAATTTGAGCGTTGGGTGTTCAAGTGCTATGATTCACCGGCTCACGAGAGCACTAAACGGACATTTGATCTCTGAATCATGACATTATCGAAATCATCGAAATGCAACATTCGGATATATATTTGCTTAATGATTTTGCTGGCTTACTCGCTGAGCTTTCTAGCTCACCCCAAAATATTTTATTTCCCCTCCACAGGGCTCAAGGGCGAAGGAAGGACTTATCAGTACTTGTGCACGTGGATTTGGATGGCCTATGTTTTGTACAGTTTTGATTTGGAATCATTTTATGTATAGTTGAGAATTGTTTCCGCTGCTTTTTTGTGACATGTAATTATTGGAGACTTGGATGTATATTGTGGACCATGTGATGTATATTTGAGATTTACATTGTAATTCATTTGAGGATTGTATTTGAACTGACTGATCCCCGGTGAGAGCCGGGCAGGCGGCCCGCCGAACCCTCTGGTTCGCCTTAGGGGGAGGTGGGGTCGTGACAATTGGTATCAGAGCTTAGGCTTCAGATCTCTGTAGTGTATCCTAGGCTTGAAGTTTAGGATGCCGGACTGTGGGTTTGGTTTGCCATATTAGTGATCCTTGCGGGATGTCTCGACTTGATTGGTACAAGATGGAATGTCGAGGACGACATTCTTTTAAGGAGGGGAGATTGTGACGCCCCGAAAAAAAATGAGTTTGAGAACCCGGAAATTTTCTAATTTTCTAGGGTTTATTTTTTTAAACGCCCGCTTTTTCTACATTTTCTTTATTAGAAAAATTCCCCAGAGAAAGTTTATGAGAAAAAAATAGTTTTAAAATGATTTTCTAGTATCGGTTAGTTTTTGAGAAATTAAGGATATATATATCGGACGTGGGACCCGCAAGTGCGGTAAATGCATTATATTTTTGACAACTTGTTGGAATTTTGTATTAAGTGATATTATTTTACAATGTGTTAAGATATTTGTGTAAGAGAGACAAAGTTAGGCAAGCAATTAATGAGAGGGACATGTGTCACCATATGATTAAATCTTGTTTTGACTTACTATTCAACCTTTTACCAATTACTAAATAAAACAAAAAAAAATTGATCAAATATCTTCCATTTTTCCTTCAAGCTTGGCCGAACCTCCTCTTACAAGAAAAGAAAGAAAAGCTTCCAAGTTTCTTGCTCCAATCATGTCCAATCTCACAAACTAACCATTTAATCTTGAATTCCTTCCATAAAACCTCTTCAAGTAGTGATTGTGAGTTGTTGTGTGAAGTTTTTTTGGAAAGTTAAGGTGACCAATAGCTCTCTCTCTCTTGTTCTTAAGGTAAGTTATGAAGAACCACCCTCCTCCTTTAATTGATGCTTAAATCATGCTTAGTGGTAGTATAAGATGCAAATTTATGGATTAAATCTTGAGTTTTGGTTGAATTGGTGAAGTTTTATTATTTTTGGGGATTTTTCTGTTTTACTATAAGCATGATTATGTGGCTATGTTTGATGATTGGAAATGATGTTTAAGGACTCTATGAGGTGGGAAAAGTGATTAATTGCAACCAATTTCTGTTTTGGACCAAAAATTGAAAAGTAAGGGTTTTGTGATGAACATTCTGTCCGAAATTTTAGGTCCTAGATGGAGGCCGAATTGGCCTTGGCTCAAAACATGAAAGTTGTAGATATTGATGTTTTAAGGGTGCCTGTAAATTTTCAGGGCAATTGGAGTAGTGTAGAATGAGATAAGCCGAATTTACTGTTGCTGTTCTGGGTTCATCAGGATGTAAGAACTGCGTCTGAAATTGGTTGTTTTGACTGGAATTGTTTTGGATTTGGTTGTTGAGGTCTTATGATGAAATGTAACTTGATGTCTTAGCTATCATATGCCTTTGGAATTTCTGCATTTGGACCTGTTTAGACTGAGTTGTACTGATTACAGCATAGTGTAATTTGTAAACCTGCAATTACGGTTCTGGTTTGGTATTTGGCATATATGACTTAGTTGTGCTGGGATTTGGACTGAGTTACCTACTACAATGTTGTATCCCTGTCTTTTAGCTTCGAAACGGTGTATCTTGCACCTTCATCCGATACTCGTAGCGCCTTTGGTACCATTACCGCAAAATGACGTCAAAACTGTTTTTCTGGTTTTGAACTTAACTTTCATTTCCGAACTTTTCCCTAGCTTGACTTGTACTAGTACTACTTAGAGCTTGCTGAATGACTATTAGATGAACTTGTTGTTGTGTGTGTACCTTTGGGACTGGCTGAGGAAATAATGAAGCCTTGAGGGCTGGAAAAGTAAAGAAATTTAGGGGAAATGCTGTCCGAATTTTGAATGGGCTTGATTGCTTTGCGTTTGTGCTTTAGGGCTTGGACTTGAGTGAAGTAATGCAATATGATGGATGGTTTCTGAGCCATGGAGGTGAGTGACCCTAAACTATTTCCAAAGTACTTGTGAAATGTTTCTTGCATTAATTATTCGATTGCATATCATGCGTGCTTGCATGTGAATTCATGACATGATTTGGCTTCAATGAGTTCTGGGAAAGTCTTGTGCTGGACACCAACGTCTCCACCTTGTTTATGGTTCATGTTCATGGTTATCTGGAGCACCGATGTTGCTCCCACTTTCGTGAGTTCGTGAGTTAATGTTAATGAAATATTTGAGCGTTGGGTGTTCAAGTGCTATGATTTCACCGGCTCACGAGAGCACTAAACGGACATTTGATCTCTGAATCATGACATCATCGAAATCATCGAAATGCAACATTGTGATATATATTTGCTTAATGATTTTGCTGGTTACTCGCTGAGCTTCTAGCTCACCCCAAAAATATTTTATTCCCCTCCACAGGGCTCAAGGCGAAGGAAGGACTTATAGTACTTGTGCACGTGATTGGATGGCCTATGTTTTGTACAGTTTTGATTTGGAATCATTTTATGTATAGTTGAGAATTGTTTCCGCTGCTTTTGTGACATGTAATTATTGGAGACTTGGATGTATATTTGTGGACCATGTGATGTATATTTGAGATTTACATTGTAATTCATTTGAGGATTGTAGTGAACGACTGAGTCCCGGCGAGAGCTGGGCAGGCGGCCCGCCGAACCCTCTGGTTCGCCTTAGGGGGAGGTGGGGTCGTCACAAAAGTCAGGCCCTCTTCTTTTCCAATCAAACATTCTATCCCTAGTTATCTCTTTTGAGCCTTCAGAATAAAATTATTTCGTTTGGCAACCCCTGAGAATCGCAAACCCCACACTGGGGCGAGTTTGAGTTGAAAAGGGAAAAGTTTCAAGAAGTGAAAAGTGATAATGCAACAAAATCAAAAGACAAAAGAAGAAAAGAGAACCTCAGTTCAAAAATAAACTGGGGCAAATTTTGTAAAAGTTCAAAAGAATGGCAAAAGGCCGAAAAATCAAAGAAGAAAGAAAATGAAAGAAAAGAGCCTCAATTGAGAATAAATTGGGGCAAATTCTGATTTAGCCCTAAAATAGGGTTGGCACAACAATGCGATCTCAGATTCTTCAAACCGCTTTTGAAATCCGCTTTCAAGCCTTAACTTTTCTAAGCACCCCACCTGACCCTATTACAAAAGCCGAAAATCCTGACTTCTGTTCTTTGCAATGGCCCTGTCAAGGAAATTTTTGATGCCAAAAATTTTAGATGTATTTCTGAATTGCTTGGGTATGGGGTTGACGCTACTTACCATGTGAAAATCCACTAGGTCGAGGAAAAGAAAAGGAAGCAAAAGCAAAGCAAGAAAAGTAAATGCAAGAAAATTTGACGCTGAAGTCCCTGGTGAATGGGGAGGAAAATGCAAACAAAGTCTGAGATCTTTGAGTTCCAACGTAGAGGCAATTTTGGAAAAATGCGATCTTCGGTGCAATGTCCCTGAAAGTCTTATTCTTTAACTATCGTGTTCAAGCCACATTACAAGCTCATAAAGTCCATCGTTGACTTATTCCTTCATGACAACCCAAAGTGAGGATTATGCTCATAAGAAAATCCATCAATCATTTGTGATCATAAGGGTATAACCAGTTTCGCATGCTTAGCTATAGTTTCTATCCATATTGTTGCAAGCCTATAAAGCTCATATGTGGACTACGTTTTCTTAAGAAATAAGGGTGACAAACTCTTTGCTTTTACTAAGATGTGATGTTGAATGCATTACAATTTTGGGCACAAGAACCAGACAAATCTTGACCTCTCATTTTCCTTGGCCACCTCAAATCAGAAATAAAGTCACTTGATTGGTCCTGAAGATGAACCAACTGGAAATTGTGACCCATTACCCAAAACACAGATGCTAAAAGTGAGGAGGAAATCTTCTGTGGTATTACTTCAAGAAGTTCATCATGAAATTTTCGGAAAGTCATCCAAACAAGTTTTTGCAATTAAATGGCCCATACTGGGGCAAAATTTTGTTTATAAGATTTCGTGAAAACAAGCCCACACAGGGGCAAATATTTGTAGTCCAATTGAGGATTTCGTCCAAGAATCAAATAATGCATTTTTCAAATCAATCACGCTGCTCTTTTCATGGAAATTTGAGTGCATGTCATATTTTGGTAAGCCCCTGTGCAGGTATTCATAGTTGAAATCGACGAAAGAGCATCTGGTGATGTGGAAGGCCGATGCCGAAGAAAGAAAAGAAAGAAGGGAAAAGGGCCCTACACTGGGGGCAAATTATTTTTGGAAAGATCCTCTCAAAAAGAATCAAGAAAAATTCAAGAAAAAAAAAGTCAAAAATCAAAAATCAAGTTCAAATTCTTGTTTCTTGGAAAATCAAATTTAATTTCTGGTTTTTTGACAAATCAAATTCAATTTCTTGACCAATTGGATGGCAGGACTGGGTCTTATCCCACTGACCATTCACAAACTTCACAAAAATCACGTTGGAACTGGGTTTTATCCCGCCAACCTTGGCAGAACTGGGTTCTATCCCGCTGACCGCTTATATCACGTTGGAACTGGGTTTTATCCCGCCAACCTCGGCAGAACTGGGTTCTATCCCGCTGACCGCTTACATCACGTTGGTGGAACTGGGTTTTATCCCGCCAACCTCGGCAGAACTGGGTTCTATCCCGCTGACCGCTTATATCACGTTGGAACTGGGTTTTATCCCGCCAACCTTGGCAGAACTGGGTTCTATCCCGCTGACCGCTTATATCACGTTGGAACTGGGTTTTATCCCGCAACCTTGGCAGAACTGGGTTCTATCCCGCTGACCGCTTATATCACGTTGGAACTGGGTTTTATCTATCACGTTGGAACTGGGTTTTATCCCGCCAACCTCGGCAGAACTGGGTTCTATCCCGCTGACCGCTTATATCACGTTGGAACTGGGTTTTATCCCGCCAACCTCGGCAGAACTGGGTTCTATCCCGCTGACCGCTTATATCACGTTGGAACTGGGTTTTATCCCGCTAACCTCAGCAGCGTTGGAACTGGGTTCTACAGTGAGATATGGCCGTTTTCCTGAAACTGTGCGGGCGTGATTGTTTTACCCGCAAAGAACACTTTGAGCTTGAATGAAACTTTTCTTTTGTCCAACTTTCTTGCACTTGTCAAACTTGTTTTCTCATGAACTTTTACTGCATTTTGGGCCTAACTTGCATGGTGAATTGAGTAGATTTAACCACTCACTTGGTCATCTAATGAGCTCACATTTGGGTTGGAATTGAATCTAGTTTGTTAACGATTTCACTCGTTGCCCTAGGATTGGGAAATGGTGGTGAACGTAACCAAGGGATTTGATGTTTGAACACTACATTGCTTGACAGGTGAGTGTTCCATTACCTGTTAACCGTCTATGTGAAATATCTGAATACTTGATTGGTGACTGGTTGAGCTAAACACCGTTTTCATAAAATTGAGGCGAGCGTGTACTTTATCACACTCGACCTCCTTTAATTCCACTGAAACTCTGTATACTGATGATATGAGATATGATTTCTCTATATGTGACTGTATGTGTGTTGTTTGGGTGATATCCCATCAACTACTACCACTATTTGGGTACCCATCTTATAGGTGAGTCGGTCGTATCGAGCCAGCAAGAGTTTGGTCGAGAAGGCCGATAAATCTTGAGGACTGTTTACTGAAACTGAAAACCGGTGTACTCTAGTATTACCTACTTACTGTTTGAGGAGTTCGGACCCGGTAAGGGGGTTGACTGGTGGACAGGAATTGAAGAAAGTGGAGTTCTACGGACATTGTATTCTTTAAATGCAAACGTTGACGAAGAGTCAACGGATATTTGTATGATCAAGCTCAATTGGATTTGGCTTTTGGAAGCCACCCGTATCCTTGAATTGAACCGTGATTACATTGTTGTAGTATAATACTGTGTTTACTTGTTTACCTTACATCTTTATCTAGCTATGTGCGTATCTGTTTATTTGGAACATCATTGGGTTTTAGCTTACCCTACTCCTTTTTTTCCTTAACAGATGTTGGATGGACATAGGGGCAAGAGCTTTCGTAACTTTATCTTTTACTTGAACTTGTACTTCGAATTGTAATCTTTTGCTTAGATGACTTTACTTTTGACTCTTGTAAGTTTGAATTCATAAGTTCGACGTATGCTATGTAACTTAAGTGTGGAATGGTAAGTCTGACATTTACCTCTATATTCTAAGTTTGAAAAGTTGGTGTGACGATTATATTTCAATTAGGGTTTGCACTCTTCGTTTGGAAGATATTTCACTGGTTATCTTGAGTTGCTAGTTCTTTGATTGACCAAGTCCCGGCGAGAGTTGGGCAAGCAGTCCGCTGATACCCTAGGGTTCGCCCTAGGGAAATGTGGGGCTGTCACAGGTGGTATCAGAACCGAGGTTTAAATTGGCTTGGGTGTGTTAGAAATTTTTGACTTGAGCATTATATTTGATTATTTCCCCTTAAGAGTACTTAAGTTTTATCTACACTTTGTGTAGGATGGACGGACATAGTGGCCTAGTGATAGTCCAGTTTACGAGCCACCCCGTAGAATACTCCCAATGATTAAGTACGCTGGAGTCCAGCCAATCGTTTTCGGCATTATGAGTGCCGCCATACTTATACCTACCCTAATACCGTAGTTTTGTCCGTGGTAGAGGAGAGGGAAGCCCTAGTGAAGGACAATGCCGGGTTTGAAGCTGAGGTGAATTAGTTAAAGGAAACTATTAAAATGCAAGTTGAGCGAATCAAGGAACTTGAGTATGATGTGGTTGAGCGCCAAGAAAGGGTTGGTGATCTTTGCGCGCAGCTGGGAGAAGCTCAGGAGCGCATGGTTATGAGAGTTATGAAAGTGAGGACTAGAGTCGAGTAGATCTAGAACATTTGTACTGACCTACTAGGAGATGTGAGTGATGAGGCTTCTCACATTGGAGGCGAGGCAAGAGCTGAATCTACCCAGGATGGGAGGTCAGCTAGTCCCGCAGCGGATTAGGTCTTCCCTTCTAGGTTAGGATTGTGGATGATTTTGACCATTGTACATAGAAAGGATAGGGGATGTGGTGACTTGGTGGTTGTACAATTTTTTTTTGACTGCGTACACTGGCTTTTGCATGATATGACTTGATGAACTATGCCTGTACTTTTGAGGCTCATATTTGATACTTTTGTCCTTGTTAGCTTGTAAATGACTGCTATGAGCCTTTGAATGTATAATACTTTGACCTTTGACCTTTGACTTGACTTTATTTCGAATTGGCATTTAACTGCTTTGTGTTTTCCTTTGCTTATCGTGATTTCAACTTCATTTTTCTTTGACTTTCGATTGTGAATAAGTATCTATTGTATACCCAAAACTTGCTTGCCTATTAGTTATAATATTTGGACTCTAGAGCAGTGAGTAATAATGAAAGGTAGACGACAACGTGGTCGGGGCCGTGGGCGTGGACCCAGGCAAACTCAAGACCAAGAAGAGGAACAAGGGTCTGTAGCCAATAAGAACCAGGGACCCAGAGGTTGAGAAGGGGACCACATAGCTATGGCTATAAATCGTATGACTGACCTACTAGCTCGATTGGTTGACCAGCAAGGTCAAGTACTGGGTAACAAGCAAATGGACCCTGAAGTAGGTGAGGATAAGGCCTTGGAATGGTTCCAAAAGTTTGCTCCTCTAAAATTTCTTGGGAGACCCGATCCCGAAATTGCCGAAAACTGGTTTGAGCAAATGGAGGATATATTCGCTGCGTTACATTACACTGAAGAGAGGCAAGTGACCTTCGCAGTTTTTCAGTTGGAAGGCGCGACCCGTTCCTAGTGAGGGCAAAGTAGGACAGGGAGCAAACCCCACGTATTTGGTTAAACTTTATTAGGAAATTCAATGAGAAGTTCCTCCTGCCCTTAATCCAGGAGAAAAGAGTTTATGAATTTATCAAACTGTGCCAAGGCACTTCGAGGGTAGTGGAATATGAGACCCAGTTCACTCGAGTCGCCAAATTTGCTCCGGAATTGGTGGTTATTGAGCAAAGATGCATAAGGCGGTTTGTCCAGGGTTTGAATGTGCAGATTCAAAAAGACTTAGCTGCAGCTCAAATCAACACGTTTAAGGATGCTCTTGAGAAAGTTCAACGAGTGGAGTAGGTACGATTCTAAGTTCGGACCTTTCAAGCCAAGAGACATGGCGCATCTAGTAGTGCTTCCGAGTGAGGCAATCAACATGTACCACTTCCTAAGTTTGGGAGGGGTACGGGTGGAGTTCGAATCTCAAGGACACTGAGAGGAGCTCCATCCAAATGGGCTCAAAGTGGAAGGGGACAACAGAAGCTTGTCTCTCAAGGAGCTCCTACACCCGCTCCTCGAACAAGCAGTGGATATTGTGGTAAGACAAACCACACCGAGGATGCTTGTTGGTGCAAAATGAGGAAATGTCTCCGTTGCAGAAGTTCCGAGCATCAGATCGCTATCTGCCCTGTTAAAAATCGTGAAGGAAATGAAGGTGCGTAGCCAGAAAAGTCAAACCCTAAACAACCAACTGCTAGTGGGAGTAGGTCAAAAGTCTCTGCTAGGGTTTTTGCTTTGGACCATCAGCGAGTCCCTGAGTCATCTGATATAGTGGAAGGTACGATCCCTGTATTCCACCGTTTAGCTAAGGTTCTAATTGACCCTAGGGCAACCCATTCTTTTGTGAATCCTACCTTTATGTGTGATATTGATGTGGATCCTGTTAAATTACCTTATGCCTTGGAAGTTAGAACACCTACTGGGGATCAAAACCTAATTACCGATATGGTTTATAAAAATTGTGAGATTTGGGTAGGAGAACAGAAGTTGATTGTAGACTTGATAAGTTTAGACCTCAAGGGGTATGACGTGATATTAGGCATGGATTGGTTAGCTCACTATAATGCTCAGTTGAATTGCAAGACTAAGGTGGTGCAATTCTCTACACCAGGAAGGGCGACTCTAAGATTAGATGTGCGAGGTAGATTAGTCTCGTCTGCACTTATTTCGGGAACTCGAGCCAGGAAATTATTGAGTAAAGCTGCGCAGGGTTACTTAGTTTTCTTAATTAATACTCCTGGAGATAAGGTGAAACTGGAGGATGTGTTAGTAGTAAATGAATTTCCCGACGTTTTCCCTGGCAAGTTGAAGTCGATACCGCTAGAGAGCGAAATAGAATTTAAGATTGATTTGGTGCCTGAACCGCTCCTATTGCGAAAACACCATACCGAATGGCCCCTGCTGAATTTACGAAATTAAAACTGCAGTTACAGGATTTGTTAGAGTGAGGGTTTATTCAAAAAAGTGAATCACCTTGGGGAGCGCCTGTTCTATTTGTTAAAAAGAAGGATGACAGTTTGAGACTCCATATAGATTATTGCAGCTTAAATGATGTCACGGTGAAAAATAAATATCCTTTGCCGTACATTGATGAGTTGTTTGATCAGTTGCAAGGAGCGATGATTTTCTCTAAGTTGGACTTGAGACAAGGTTATTATCAGTTTCGAATTAAGTAGGAGGACATATCAAATATTGCCTTTAATTCCAGATTTGGACACTTTGAGTTTGCAGTGATACCTTTTGGTTTAACAAATGCTCCTGCCACCTTTATGGATTTAATGCATCGAGTCTTTAAACCTTACTTGGACCAATTTGCCGTGGTGTTTATAGATGATATCTTGGTATACTTTAAGACTCGAGAGGATCATGAACGGCATTTAAGGGTAGTTTTGTAGACCTTGAGAGAACATCA
This sequence comes from Coffea eugenioides, assembly GCF_003713205.1. Classification (NCBI taxonomy): domain Eukaryota; kingdom Viridiplantae; phylum Streptophyta; class Magnoliopsida; order Gentianales; family Rubiaceae; genus Coffea; species Coffea eugenioides. Next base: position 56,617,661 of record NC_040036.1, on the reverse strand, counting down.
GTTATATGCCAAGTTTAGCAAGTGCGAGTTTTGGTTGGAGAAATTTTCTTTTCTAGGGCATGTAATATCCAAAGATGGTATTTCTGTGGATCCAATGAAAGTAAAAGCCTTATCTGAGTGGAAATGACCAGAAACCCCAACTGAGATCCGAAGTTTCCTGGGTTTTGCAGAATACTACCGTCGGTTCATCAAAAACTTCTCCAAATTTGCAGGACCTTTAACCGACTTAACGAAAAAGCATAGTCAATTTGTCTGGTATTCTAAGTGTGAAGCTAGTTTACGGGAATTAAAGAAACAGTTGACTTCGATGCTAGTCTTAGCCTTGCCAAATGGGAAAGATAGCTTCACTGTATATACTAAGGCCTTAAGAGAAGGATTGGGATGTGTTCTAATGCAAAATGGGAGTGTAATTGCCTATGCCTCTAGGAAGTTAAAACTCCATGAGTGAAATTACCCGACTCATGATTTGGAGTTGGCCGCTGTAGTTTTTGCCCTAAAGAAGTGGAGGGATTACTTATATAGGGCGACTTTTGAAGTGTATACCGACCATAAGAGTTTGAAATATCTATTCTCTCAGAAGGAGCTAAATTTGAGATAGCGACGGTGGGTGAAATTTCTTGGGGATTTTGACTGTACAATTAACTAGTGTGAGACCCCGTAAATCTTCTCATTTTCTAGGTTTTATTCTATTTAATTGCATGCTATTCTGCATTTTCTTTATTAGGAAAATTTTCCAGATACTTTTTATGAGTAAATATAGTTTTTAGATAATTTTTCTAGTATCGGTTAGTTTTTGAGAAATTAAGAGCGTATACCGGACGTGGGACCCGCTAGTGCGGAAAGTTCGGAAAAATTCGGCCAGTTAGGTCAAGTTTTGGATACCGGGTTTATTTTAGCAGGTGTTAAGAGATAACTAGAGGTTACTAAATGGATTAGGGTGAGAGGGACAAAAGGATAGCCATGCATTAATGGTGGTGACAAGTGTCACTTGGAGAGTAATTCTTACATTTTGACCACTATTCACCATTTTACCAAATAAACCCAAAAATTGACCAAAAAATCTCTTCATTTCAAGCTTCTCTTGGACGAACCTTGCTAGGGAGAAAAGGGAAAAAACTCTTCAACTTTCTTCATCTCAAACCTTGCTCAATCCAACAAACCAACCAATTAAACTTGAAAGTTCTCCATAAAAATCCTTCTCTTAGTAGTTGTGAGGTGATTAGTGAAGTGGGTTGGAAGATTAAGGTGCTAAATTGCTCCCTTTCTTGGGTTGTTAAGGTGAGTAGCTAAGGGACCTCTCTTTCTTCTCAATAATGCTTAATTAGTGACTTATGTGAGATGAAGTGATGATATTAGGTGTTGTTTCATGATTTTTGGTAGAAATTGGTGAAGTTTTATATTTATTCATGATTTTTCTGTTTTCATATGATTAATATTGTGTGGCCATGGATGATGGTTGGGAATGGTTTAGAATGAAGCCTTAGGGTGTAAATTGTGGCTATTTGCGGAAAATTTCCGCTTTGAAAGGAAATTTCGGAAATTAGGGTTGCAATTGAACCCATTCTGCCTGGTACTGTTTCCCCTAGTTAGAGGCCGAATTAGCCTTGGGTTAAAACATGAAAGTTGTAGGGAATGATATTTTCTAGATGCCTACAAAATTTCAGGCTAATCGGAGCAACGTAACCTGTGAAAAGACTGAAATACCCCTGCTGCCCTGTTTCTGTCCGAACCTGGTAATCAGCTTTGGTAATTGGTTAGTTTGACCAGGAATACTACTGATTTGGTTGTTGATGTCTTCTTAAGAAATATAGCCTGGTATCTTAGCTTTCGGATGGCTTTGGAATCACTTGAATTGGACTTTGTAGCCTGAATTATGGTTATTTAACCAGAATGCGGTTCGTTAACCTGTTTATACGGTTCTGGTTTGGTACATTGAACTTTTGACCTAGTTGCACTACAAACTGGACTGAGTGGCCTTCTTCAACATTGTAGCCCTTTCTGTTAGCATCGAAACGGTGTATATTGTACATCTATCCGATGATCGTAGTGCCGGTTGTGTCCAATACGCTTAATGATGTCAAAACTATTTTTAGGTCTTAGAGCTTAACTTTCATTTCCGGACTTTCCCTAACTTACTTTAGTACTCATACGTTCTAATAGAGCCTTATTTTTGGTAGTATGTGGAATTGGTTTATGACTTGTAATCGAGTCTTATTGTGCTTGTTTGAACCTTTTAGGGCGTGACGGTGATTCAAGACGCTCTTTGGGCGGAAGTGCATGAAATTTCACTTGCTTGCTTGGTGAGTGTACTACTCACTTGCTTGTTACTATGTGGCTTTGTTACATTTGAACTTGATATCTTGAATGCTTATTTGCACCATTGAAACTGATTAAAGTGAGGGTGTACTTGATCGCCCTCACCCCTTTTGTATTATATATGACTGTCTACTGTGGTACTTGAATGGTACATGAAATACTGGATTTGGTGTCGTTTGGACGAGTATCCAACGGCCATTACTGTCACTACTGAGCTCAACCCCATTGGTAGTCGATTGAATCGAGCCAGCGAGGGCTTGGTCGTGAAAATTGACGAGCCATGGGGACTGTTATATGGAATCGTGTAGTATGAGACTCCTGATTCCGGTATACTCGAGTATTACCAAATTTATACTGTATGGAGTTCGGGCCCGGTAGGGGTATGTTGGGTGGAAGGAATGGAAGTAAAGTGGAGCCTACGGTTGGTTACTTGTAAACATTGACGGAGGGTCAATGAAGTCCGATCAAGAATACAAGCGAGGAAATGGGCTCTTGAGAGCCGTCCGTATCCTTTTTCCAATTTTATTGATGTGTGCTCTTGTCTTACTTCCTCATAGGTAAATTGGAGTGAAAAGTTTTATGCTTATATGAACTTTGTTGCTTGAGTGATAGTATCTCACTGGGCGTAAGCTCACTCTATTCCTTTTGTTTTCCTCACAGGAATGTGAATACTTTTGGAATGGCTTTGATAGTTGGTTGACGAGTTGAGCTAGTTGTAAATACATTTTGTATAGCTCCTCAACAAATGAAACCTTAAATGTATTTTGGATCCGTTCCCTCTTTTGGAATTTGAAAGAACTGAACATGTGTAAATTTGTTGGATGATTTTATGTGTTATTTTGGATTGTAAATGTTGAATTTCAAGTTGTCTATGTTTGGTTGTGAGTCGACTGGATTTTTTGACAGATTCGGATTCTGACGTGTCCGGCACTATTCCTGCCGGCTTCGATTTCCGTTTTTTTATGTTGAGATTTTGGTTTGTTTAAGCGCGCTTATATATTCCGAACCGTTTTAGGCCGCATTAAAATGTCTCGTTAGTCCTGGCGAGAGTTGGGCAGGCAGTCCGCTAACCCCTTTGGTTCGCCTTAGGGGAAGGTGGGGCTGTCACAACTAGCACCCGAAAAAGGCCAACGTCGTAGCGGATGCTTTAAGTTGGAAAGTTCAAGTAGTTGGATTAATGGTCAAGGAGTGGAATTTATTGGAAAAAGTAAGTGAATGGAATCTACGGTTGGAGCAACAGAGAGTTATTTTGGGCAATATCACGGTGAGATCTGATTTGTTAGACCGAATTAAAGAAACTCAGAAGAATGATCAAATGGTGCAAAAATAGGTTAAAAAAAGTGCAAAAAGGGGAAATCTCAGACTTTAATGTGAGTTCCGAGAATATCTTGAAATTTCATGATCGGATAGTGGTACCATAAAATGAAGTGATAAAAAGGGATATTTTGGAAAAGTCACATCGGTCTAAATATATAGTACATCCCGGAAGCAGTAAAATGTACCAGGATCTGAGGAAACTATATTGGTGGGATAAAATGAAGAAGGAAATTGCTCAGTTTGTCCAAAAGTGTTTAATGTGTCAACAAGTGAAAGCTGAACATAAAAAACCCTCAGGTCTTCTACAACCTCTTGAAATCCCTGAGTGGAAATAAGAACATATTACCATGGATTTCGTATCAGGGTTACCCTGTACCAAAAAAGGTCATGATGCTGTTTGGGTAATAGTAGATAGGTTGACCAAATCCGCTCATTTCTTGCCTATAAATATGAGATACTCTTTCCAACTGTACATGGACGAAATAGTGAGATTGCATGAGATCCCAGTAAGCATTGTGTCGGACAGAGATCCGCAGTTTGTGTCTCGTTTCTGGCAACAATTACAAGGAGTCTTGGAGACCAAGTTGAACTTTAGTACTACTTATCATCCCCAAACTGATGGACAGTCGGAGAGAACCATTCAAACACTTGAAGACATGTTGAGGACATGTATTTTGGATTTTGGTGGAAGTTGGGGACAATGCATGGCGTTAGTTGAATTTGCATACAATAATAGTTATCATTCTTTCATACAAATGGCATCGTACGAAACTCTCTATGGAAGAAAGTGCCGATCACCAATATACTGGGATGAAGTAGGACAAAGAAGTGTTTTAGACCCAGTTGCAGTAGCATGGATCGAGGATGCTTATGAAAAGATAAAGGTGATACGTCAGAGGCCTCAGATAGCTCAAAGTCGACAGAAGAGTTATACAGATAATCATCGAAAAGACTTGAAGTTTGAAGTTGGGGACAAGGTATTTCTAAAGGTTACACCACTTTGAAGTTTCACAGCGGGAAAAGGAAAGAAGCTTCAACCGAGATACGTAGGGCCTTTCAAGATTCTTCAACGAGTAGGGAATGTGGCATACCGGTTGGAGTTACCAGCGAATCTGTCCAGGATCCATGATGTATTTCACGTTTCTATGTTGAAAAAGTATCATCCAGACCCTACTCATGTACTGAAACCAGAAGAAATTGACATTGACGAATATCTGACTTATGAAGAAAGACCGGTACAGATCTTAGATCGCAAAGTAAAGGAATTAAGGACTAAACAGATACCCTTGGTAAAGGTTTTGTGGAGAAATCATGATGTAGAGGAAGCTACTTGGGAAGTGGAAGAGGACATTCGTGCAAAGTGTGATGCCCCCACTTCTCCCAAGGGCGAACCCAAGGGTATCCGCGGAACGCCTGCCCAACTCTCGCCAGGACTCAAGACAATTCCATTTCAAACTTAAAGTCTAATACTAACAATGAAAGTCGGAATAAAGGTACGAAGTCATTTCCATACATAAATATTCAGTCTTACATCATAATTTCAAATTTATAATCACTTTTCTCAAAATATTCAACATCCAAAAGTGTCTAGTCGATTACAATCAAAACACTAATACAAAAGTACCTCAAGATGGCATTTTCGTGATTTCTTCCATTTCGGTTCCTGTTAAGGAAAACAAACTAATGGGATGAGCCAATACTCAGTGAGGTCAAGAAAGTCATGCAAGCACGTAGTTCAAGTATCCGTAACATTTATATCATAAATAAAGCGATAAAGTCAAGTAATACACGATTAACAATTAAACACACTTGAGTAGGATACAGGAGCTCTCAGGAGCTAATTTCCACTTGCTTTGCCAATGCTCAATCCACTACCTCCACGAGTTGACACTTCGTCAACTGGGTAAGTTTTGATGTCTGTAGAAACTCCACTTATTACTTCCTCTGGCCAACATTTCACCCTCTCGGATCCTTAACCAAACACATATGAAAAAGGCGATACTCGACGAGTATGGCGAACCAGATCTCAAGAGATCAAGTTGTTTTTAAGAACACGCACGAAAAGGGCGATACTTCACGAGTATGCCGAACAAGATCTCAAAAGATCAAGTTGTGTTTTTGTTTTTCTCTTGGTTTATCAAGCTTTTCAACCAATCTCATGCCGGCTCGAGTTGCAAGGTTGGCTAAGAAAATTGGGCGTCCCCATAAGTCGAGGACGTTCACTTCGCTCGACAACACGACACGCACGAAAACACGACATGCACACGTAAACAAGTATATTTTGCCGATGAGATTCACTCCAATTGACTTTAAAAATCAAGTTTTCTGCAAGTAAGGTTTGACTAGAGGAGAGCCAGTGCGATAAAGTACACACTTATCTCGTCAAGTGATATTCACGTATATAAGCAGACAAATCAAGTAAACACAACAAATCATGCACTTGACACTCACCGATTCAAAATAAGTGAGCAAACAAAGCTTTAGGTGTCCGCACCGAGATTCCCTTCAAAATCTCCTTGAGCGCCTGAACAGTTAACAAGTATTTTTCACTCATAATCACGTATTAATCAAGAAAGGAGTTACACTTATTTAGACTAGTCAATACCTCAAATCGAGAACCTTAGCCATTCAAAATAAAGGTTCAAAAGTGAAGTCTTGTTAACACAAGAAAAACTGATTTCCTTCATGAAATCGAGTTTAAAAAGATCAATCATTATCAAAGGGTATCGAAAAGTTTTCCAAAAACTCATTTCTTCTCAAGTTCGAAAATTTCAGTTTCAAGGAGCAATCTTTGAAAATCATATCTCGCACTCCTTAGGTCCGAAATTGGAAAACTTCATACCGTTGGAAACTACTTCCAAAGTACTAAAAGGTCCTGAAGGTACTTTTCCATGATTCAAAATGGAAAACACTCAAATTTTGGTTTAAAGTTGCTGACTTAGGCTATCAAGATAGTTTCGAGGTTGGTTTTTGGCCAACTTTGAAAATTCAGCAAAATTCACACAATCTAAACTAGCCTCTCAAATTTGAAATTCAATTAGAGTTACAATCAAAATTTAAAACATAACAAGTGGAACAAGAATCGGAGTTTTGAGCACCATGATATAGAGGCCCAAAGTTACTGAAAATTTTCTCATTGAACAAGGATTTTTCAGATTTGAAACACGAACTTTCAGGCTTTGGTTAGGCATTGAAATGGACTCGGAATAGTACCAAATTTGGCAGTATTATACTATCATATAAGAGCTATTCCTCTGTCAAATTTCATGCAAAAATTCGTACGGAAAGTCAGTTAATAAAGTTACTAAAGTTTCAAGAATTTCCAAGGCAAATCTGCCTTGTACTTTAATTTTCCTTTTCTCAAACATTGGGCCAACAACAACATCTCAAACATGATTCATTTGTGAAGAAAATGTCTAAGAAATATCCAAAACATGTTTGATAGGTGATTAACACCAAGAGTTTCAAAATAATAAGTCCCAATCAAGATTAGCTATTGACCAGCCCAAATTTAGGGTTTTCAAGCAACGAGACAGGTTTGAAATTCGGCCATAACTCACTCAATTCAACTTGTAATTCAGCATGTATGGTGGCGTTGAAAACTACATTCATAAGGCTACAATTTCACGGAAGGAATCCTTTTAAAATTCTGTCCACAACTAGCTCATATTTGAGCATCATGTTGCAGCTCATAATATGCACTCCAATAAATCCGTGAAACAGGACAGGCATCTTCAAATGATTGGTACGGTTCCCTCAGGTGGAATCAGGGGATGCATTTTATACTTATAGAAAAATGGAAATGTCTAGTTTCTAATGCCATAAACGGCACTCAATTTTGACTTCGGAACAAAAGTTATGGTCGATACAAAATCACTGCCAGAGAGACTCTGGTCACGTTTTCCAGCTTTGGTGAAATTTCGAAATCTCAACTTTTACCCAACCAAATCAAGTAATTTTTTGAGGAAACTTTCTACACAACTATATTACACATTACATCAAAATCAAGTCAATTGGACCACAAAAATTGCGCTAAAGGGGCACGGCAAAACAGGGGCAGAACCGTCCCTTTTTCTCATTTCACTCCCTTTGAGTTTTCTTCCACAATACAACTTATATCCACTAGATTAAGCACTAATCCAACATAAATAACACCCAATATCATCAAACCAGCTCATCAAGTCCATTGTGGGATTTCATAGAGTCCACTCACAAGATTTCCAACAATATAGAGTTACCCACATGCATCTATAAGCTTACAAGTGCAATATAACTTATATAAACCAAGATTCAAGAGATTGATCATTTTTTACCTCATTAGATGACTAAAGTAGAAATTTTCAGTCCTTTGAAGCTCAAGAAAACTGTGCAAATGCAGCTCCTTTCCTAGCTTGAGTTGATCTCCAAGTGGTTTGTAAGGTGTAGTAAAATTTTGGAGTAATTTGGACAAGAAATGAAGCAAGAAAATGAAGAGCTTTTGGTCTTGTTTCTTCCTTGGGGTGGCCGGCCAACAAGAATGAAGAGAGAGAGTGTGTTTGGCTGATAATGAAGCTTCTTTGAGAAGCTTAAGTGTGTGGCCAAAAAGTGCTCCAAAAGTCAACTAGGAATAGTGCGCGTTCGCGCGCATTTTGTGCTCGTTTTCTCTCGGGTTTGTTTCACATGTGCACTAAACCTCTAATGCACTTCCATCCATACTATTATTATTCACTCTAAATAGTCTAGAAATAAGGGTCTAATATCCCTCAAATAATTAAACGCGTGAAAACACGTACTTCCGATTTGTACGCGATAAAGCGTAATTTCTAAGGGATTCTTATAACGATGGTATAACTATCTAGTACTTGAGTACTTAATCATAAAAATACCTATTTTAAGACTAATGTTTAAGTTTTCAAACGCGTATTCACTATTCTCACTTAACGAGCTTTCAAACATTAAATTCTGAAACGAGTCATTTTAAAAATATAAGTAAGTCATGGTTCCATGTAATTGGGTCTAAAAAGGTTGAAATAAAATATTCGGAGTAAACGGACAATTAAATATTTAAATAAGCTAGTAATAGGAATTTAAAATAATTTAAAATAATTAATTTTTCGAGTCCTCACACAAAGTATTTTGAGCTATTCAATGATCAATGTGAGAATTTCGAGGACGAAATTCTTTAAGGGGGAGAGAGTGTGAGAATCCTCACTTTAAAACACAATAATCCTAAACTACATGCCATGCCCTAAGATTTAAATCACTTATAACATGTCCTTGCATTGCGTTCTACATGCATTATAATATTTCCTTACATTGCACTTTATTATTCTTATTTGGATTGTAACATTTTCTTGAGTTGGTTTTATTTTATTTCACCACACACACTTTGACCAATGTAAGGATTGAAGACAACCTAATAGGGGGGTAAATTAGGTTATTTAAAACTAGCCAAGATGTGAGTCACCTTTTTGAACTTGCTTTCTTTTTCTAAAGGATCTCACAGAGAAACAATTGATGGACTAGCACAAGTAATTTGTGAGTAAAAGAAGTAAGCAATATATATTGCAAGACAGTAAATAAAGGGATGGAATGGCAAACCAAGTTTCAAACTTGACTAAGTTTGAATATCACTTTAAATACCAAACTTTTTCAAGTTGATCAACTTTCAACCAATCTCTTGTGTACAAAGGAAGGATCACTTTGTCCTTGCCTCAAGTCTCACTCGATCAAGCAAGGAAGCTTTACAATCACTCGAATAACCCTCACAAAGCTACACCATTGAAGAAATTGAATCACACTTGAAAAGCTAAATGAAGATTACACAACTAAGAGTACAAATCTTCTTTTTGGAGTATTCTTACACTTGAATCACTCAAGATCTGATGTAGACTTAATGTGTAAAAGTTCTTTTGAAGAGTTGACTAATCTCTATTTATAGGAGACCAAAAAATTCTTCAATTAATGCTGTCAACGGATAGAAGGCAGCTGGAGAGTTAACTTGCCATTGGTAGTGTCAGACGTCCGGTACTCTGATTTTCTGCGTCCGAACGAAGACAGTGAGTTCAAGACAATTTCTTGAGATTCTTAGGACGTCCGGTCCTTCCACAGTATACGTCCGAAAGTAAATTTGCAAATCCTTCTTCATTTCTTTTGGACGTCCGATGCTCCAGTGTTTTGCGTCCGAAGTACCGTAACGTTTATCGGACGTCCGGTACTTAGGTATAGTGTGTCCGATCGAGGTCAGTGATCATAGGAGATTTGGCTTATTATCTTCGGACGTCCGAGTGTGAGTTCTTCATGCGTCCGAAGTTACTCAATGATTGTCGGCCGTCCGATATGGTCCTTTTGTGCGTCCAACAGCTATTTCAGTAATTTGCCAAACTTTGATCCTGTTTTGGCTTCAAGTCTTTGACCTTGTTTTTGTTCCAAATCCTGAAACAATCTCTTCAAAGAATATTAGTAACATCCAATTGTTTTGTAATCATCAAAATTTATGAACTGAGACATACAATCTCCCCCTTTTTGATGATAACAAAACATTGGATGGAGCAAAAAGAAATTTAGAGTATTTATTGCAGCTCCCCCTTGCATAATGCTAGATTCGCAACTCCCCCTTCCTTATAGATTCCATGACAAGAGTATTCGCAACTCCCCCTCACTTATAAGATCCATATCCATTTTCTCCCCTTTTTGTCATCACAAACCAACCAAATTCGTCAACATTCAATAGAAATTATCAAACAGATGAAAAAAGACCAATATATCAGCATCATCAGCAAAACCAAACAACAAAGGATAAAGTCATCCATTCATAGAAGAAACATAAAAAAAAATCAGTTAACAGAATAACACCAGTTTTACAGACCAAAAGAGGATTATGATCCTCAATACATAGCATACCAAAAGTTTTTCAATGCAAAAGATGAACTATTGTCCTAATGATGAAGTGCAGAGTTCTAGTAGTGCTTAGATGGTGATTTTAGATGATCCAGGCCTTCTCCTGATTAGACGAAACTGCTCAGGATCCACTTGGTCTTCTTCCTCAGTCTCTTCATCATCTTCTTCAGTTGACTCCTCAGTTACAGGAGCCTTGCCTTTATCTTTGAGTTGAGAGCTGGAAGCATGTGCCTCTGGAGTAGCTTCAGTACCAGGAGTATGCTCTGTGGGCTGAGATCTTGGCTCTTTCTGATGAGCACTTTCATTGAATTCAGGGATTGGAGGCATAAGGAGATTCCTTTTTTCAATAAAAATAGACTGCTGGGCAGGGGACATGGTCATCATGAGACCATCTTCAATGAGCAAAACATGTCGTTTGAGGTCCTCAAACAAGGAGATGACCTCAGAATTGGAAGAGAGTGACTTGCTGGCTGATTTTCTAGGGTGGATGGTGAATGGAGAGACATACATGGACTGATCACGAGGAGTCATAGGAGTGACAGGGGTTTCGTGAAGATTCTTTCTCCTAGTTTCTGCAACAGTCTCCTTATAACACCAATGGCCCTCAAAAAATTTCAGATTCTTTCTTTCAAAAATATGCTTGTGAGAAAACTGTTGAGGCACTGTCTTTGGGTGATTTTTCAGTAAAAGGGATTTTAAAATGGGCAAAGATAGGAGTCAGAAATTTTTCATAGGAGAGCTTCCTACGACTATCAATGCTAATCTTGAGCAGAATTTGCACATCACAAACCCAAAGTCAATTCTGACTTTTTCAACAAAACAGTAAAAAAGATAAAGCTCCATTTTGTTCGCATCAGTTCTGTGGCCATCAGTGGGCACCAACAGATTTGAAATGATGGTAAAAATGATCAAGTTCTGAGGGCTAAGATCTTCTAATCTTGCCTCAGCAGGAGTGTTGAAGTGTGATCGAAAATAGGTCATGAGTTTAGCAATGTGAAAATGATGATAAGCAGAGGGATATTCCTCACAAGAAAAGAAATTTGCAACTTTTCCTTTAAAACCAGCTTCAATACTTATTTTCAAAATGGAATTCACAATGTCAGGAGTTAACATGATGTCTACAGAGTTGACCCTAGAGATGAGTTCAGTGTGTGAATTACCCTTTCTGAGATTTGCAAAGAACTGATAAAGCATGTCAGGGTAAAAAGTATTGGGGATGGACAGAAGACGAACCCATTTTTGGAACTCAAAGAGTTTAATGACAGGTTCGAGGTCAAGCTTATGAAATTCAGGAGGAGAAATGGTCCTTTGAGTGATGAATCCCTTTTGTGAGACCAACTCAAATCTGTCTCTGACCTCATCATCAATGAATTTTGGTAGAGGAGAAGGTTCCTTAGCAGGCTGAGTCACTGGTTCCTTTCCAGAACTTTTCCTTTTTGTAGTTTGCTTGGCAGACAACTCAGTATTCTGAACCTCAGGCCTTGTCCATGGAGATTTTCTGGTAGATGGCTCAGGGGTGTGCTGAACCTCAGTATTTTTCTCTGCATTTGATTGAGCAGTGCTTCCCTTTTGGGTAGACCTTTTTCTTTTCCCAGGTGATTTCGTGACAGTTACTTCAGCATGGGTGGGTTCCTCCATTTCTTCTGCAATCCTACTAACTAGATTTTCTTCAGAGTGATGCTCTTCCATCTGCTCATCCGATGGCTCAACAGTTGGAGCATCTCGCTTCCTTTGAGCAGTTTGCTTCATCTTTCCACCTCGATTTGCAGTTTTCTTTTTGGATACTTTGGTGGAGGGTTCCACAATTTCAATATAATCATCCCTAAGTCTAAAAGAGCGTCCGACCCCCACAGACCCACCTCTAATTGTAACCATGATATGATGTAGTTGGATGTTGATGTAGGGAGCGGTGCAGAGTGTATGAGATAGATGAAGAATGCAATATGAATTTATGTTGATGCACGAACCAACCACAAGAAGTTAGTTTTGAAAGTTTAGGGTTTCGGATACAATTTGGGGAAATATGAGGTAATTGGAAGTTGGAAGAGGTTATTATGTCCAGATAATGGGCAATAGGGGTGTAATGGTGTCAATTGAATCAATTTCTTGGAACTTGATTAGAGGAGAGAGTAATTTGAAATTTGAATTTTGAGAGAGAACTGAAGGGTTGCGTCCGAGACAAAGAAAGTAAATGAACTTAATGAGGTAGGTGGCTTCCTTATATGAAACAATTTTTGAGTGTCGGACGGCCGAACGAAGTGACGCGTCCGACGCAATCGTCCGAACCAGAGTTTTTCTGAAAAAAGGATGAAGAACACTGTCAGACGTCTGTTCTAATCTATCGGACGTCCGATAAGAAGTGACCAAAGAGAAACTTAGAGATTTTTTTCTGAGACGCCCAGTTTTGTTCTTAGATACACAAATTGATCCAGTAGAAGGGCTTTTGTGAGGATATCAGCAATTTGATCTTTAGAACAAACATATTGAACACAAATTTCACCCTTGTGGACAAGATCGCGAATGAAGTGATGCTTAACGTCTATGTGCTTAGTCCTAGAATGCTGAATGGGATTTTTTGTCAGATTGATGGCACTAGTGTTGTCACAAAACATAGGCACACAATTATACACTAAACCAAAATCATTCAATGTGTTTTTCATCCACAACAATTGAGCACAACAAGCACCAACAGCAACATATTATGCTTCAATTGTAGATAATGAAATGGCATTCTGTTTCTTGCTGAACCAGGATACTAAGCAATTTCCAAGAAAATTTCATATACCAATTGTACTTTTTCTATCTACTCTACAGCCACCAAAATCAGCATCAGAGAATCTACACAAGGGAAGTTGATGACACTTAGGATACCAAAGGCCAAAATTCAAAGTTCCTTTTAAGTATCTAAAGATTATTTTTACTACATTTAAATGTGATTCCTTTGGACAAGACTGAAAACGAGCACACAAGCACACAACAAACATGATATCAGGCCTACTAGCTGTTAAGTAAAGAAGCTACCAATCATACCTCTATACTTCTTTTCATCAACTTTTGTACCTTCTTCATCTTTGTCAAGCTTGGTAGATGTGCACATGGGTGTTCCAACTTGCTTTGAGTCCTCCATTCCAAATCTTTTCAGCAGTTCCTTGGTGTATTTGGTTTGATTGATGAATATTCCATCTTGAGTTTGTGTCACTTGGAGTCCAAGGAAGAAATTTAATTCTCCCATCATGCTCATTTCAAATTCTTTTTGCATGATTTTGGAAAAGTCCTTGCACAGTCTCTCATTAGTTGCACCAAATATAATATCATCCACATATATTTGTACAATTAGAAGATAACGTGAACTTTGTTTAGTGAAAAGAATAGTATCCACTATACCTCTTTTGAAGCCATTTTCAATCAGAAAACCACTCAAACGTTCATACCATGCTCTTGGAACTTGTTTTAAACCATATAAAGCTTTTGAGAGTTTAAACACATGATTTGGATAATTTTCATTTTCAAAACTAGGAGGTTGATCAACATAGACTTCTTGATCTATAAAACTATTTAGGAAAGAACTTTTAACATCCATTTGAAATAATTTAAAATTCTTGAAACATGCAAAAGTCAAAAACATCCTAATAGATTCTAACCTAGCTATGGGTGCAAATGATTCTTCAAAATCTATTCCTTCTTCTTGAGTATATCCCTTAACTACCAATCTGGCCTTATTTCTAACTACCTCACCTTTGTCATTCATTTTGTTTCTAAATACCCACTTAGTGCCAATGATAGGATGATCTTGTGGTCTAGCAACTAATGTCCAACCCTTGTTTCTTTCAAATTGATTTAACTCCTCTTCCATGGCTAAAATCCAGTTCTCATCTTTCAATGCATCAATAACATTTTTGGGCTCAAAATATGAGACCAATGCAAAATTATCTATTAGTTGTCTAGAAGATGAACGTGTTCTGACCTTTTCGGATGGATCACCAATGATAAGTTCCTTAGGATGGTTTTGGACAAATTTCCAGGCTCTTGGAAGATCATTAAGAATGGTAGTGTCTCTGTCATTGTCATCCCCAGCTGAACTGTCTTGATTTTCTCCTTCATTTGAATCATTTTCTGATGAAGCTGTGCCTTGGTTACTGATTGTCAACTTCTTTAGTTCTTCTTGAACACCTACATCATCATCTTCACTACAACTTATGAAAATGTCACCATTAGATTCATTGAAAGTGATATGTATAGCTTCCTCTATAACCAGAGTCCTACGATTATAGACTCTAAAACCTCTCTTATTTTCACAATATCCCAAGAAGATCCCCTCATCAGATTTTTTATCAAACTTACCAAGATGCTCCTTGATGTTTAAAATGAAGCATTTGCAACCAAAGACTTTAAAATAACCAACAACAGGTTTTTTATCAAACAACAGCTCATACGAAGTTTTGTTCAAGATTGGTCTTAAAAGGACTCTGTTCATGGTATAGCAGGCAGTGTTTATAGTTTCAGCCCAAAAGTACTTTGGTAAATTGCATTCACTAAGCATGGTTCTAGCAGCCTCTTGAAGAGTTCTATTTTTTCTTTCAACCACTCCATTTTGCTGGGGAACTCTAGCAATGGAAAACTCATGTGTGATGCCATTGTTGCCACAAAATTCTAGAAAGCCACAAAAACGAAATTCTATTTCGTTGTCACTTCGGATTTTTATGATTTTCAAACCAATCAGATTCTGAACCTTAGCGAACAGAGAAACAAAGTTTTTGAAAGCATCATCTTTATGTGCAAGAAACATCACCCAAGTGTATCTAGAAAAGTCATCAACAACAACAAAACAGAATCTTTTGCCACCAAGGCTTGTGGTTTGAGTAGGACCAAAAAGATCAAGATGTAAGAGTTCTAAGGGCTTTGAAGTAGAAACACATTTCTTGGATTTAAAAGATACCTTGACTTGTTTTCCAAATTGGCAAGTATCACAAATACGGTCTTTACAAAAGTTGAGTTTTGGAAGCCCTCTAACCAGATCCTTTTTCGAGATCTCTTTTAGCAAATCCATATTGAAATGAAAAAGCCTCCTGTGCCACAACCAGGGATCCTCATTTGTTACTTTGAGACAACTGAGGCTGGAAGAATCAACTTTCTCAAGAGAAACTACATAAATGTCATTAACTCTTTTTCCTTTAAAAACAATGTTGAACTTTGAGTCAAGGACAAGGCATTCATGTTTTTTAAATAACACAAACAGATTCCTATTACATAATTGACTGACACTTAGCAAGTTATAGCTCAGGTTGTCAACTAAAAGGACATTGTGAACAAAAGTTTGACCATTCTTACGAACATCACCAATCCCAACAGTTTTGGGTTTATTATCATCTCCAAAAGTAACCTTTCCACTTGCTTTTGGCTTGAGTTTGATGAACTGTGATGCATCACTGGTCATATGTCTTGAGCATCCACTATCTATGAACCACTTTGATTCTTTAACAATGTTTACCAAGTTCACCTACACAAAAGTCGACAAGATTGTGAGACCCCGTAAATTTTCTTATTTTCTAGGATTTATTCTATTTAATTGCATGCTTTTCTGCATTTTCTTTATTAGAAAAATTTTCTAGATAATTTTTATGAGTAAATATAGTTTTAAAATGATTTTTCTAGTATCGGTTAGTTTTTGAGAAATTAGGAGCGTATACCGGACGTGCGACCCGCTAGTGGGAAAAGTTCGGTAAAATTTGGCCAGTTAGGTTAAGTTTTGGATACCTGGGTTATTTTAGCAGGTGTTAAGAGATAATTAGAGGTTACCTAATGGATGAGAGTTGGAGAGACAAAAGGATAGCCATGCATTAATGAGAGTGACAAGTGTCACTTGGTGATTCAATCTTGATTTTGACCACTATTCATCACTTTACTAATTAAACAAAAAATTGACCCAAAATTACCCTCCATTTCAAGCTTCTTGGCCGGCCATCTTCAAGAGGAAAAGAAGAAAAAACTCTCAACTTTCTTATCTCCAATCTTGTTCAATCTCCTATTTCAACCGATTAAACTTGGATTTCCTCTATAAAAACCCTTAGTTTAGTGGTAGTAAGGTTGGTTGTGGAGTGATTTGGAAGACCAAGATGCTAAATTGGTTCTTTTCTTGAGTTTGCAAGGTAAGTGACTAAAACACCTTTCCTTTGATCTTAATGATGTTCAATTGGTAGCTTGTGTGAGTTAAAGAGCTAGTTTTAAGTGATAGTTCATGACTTTTTGTTGAGGTTGGTGAATTTTTCTATTTATTCATGATTTTTCTATTTTTAAATGTTTAATATTGGTTGGCCATTAATGATGGTTGGGAATGGTTTAGAATGAAACTATAGTGCGTAAATTGTGGCTATTTGCGAAAAATTTCCGCTTTGAATGGAAAATTTTGGAATTAGGGTTTGTAATTGGGGCTTTTCTAGGGTTTCTATATAGCACTTGAATTGGCTTTGATTATAGACCTTTGGGACTCTAATGAGGTGTATTGAAGGGTTTATGACTTGTAGTGGCAATGATGATTGTGTTTGGAAAGCATGGGTGAAAGTTGTAGGTTGGAAACTTAGAATTTTAAGGGGAAATGCTGCCCAAATTGAGGGTTCTTGTGTTTTATTGGACTTGTCGCGCCCCATTTTTTGAAAAAATAAATAAATGGTTTAAAAAGTGAATTTTGATTCAATTTTTGGTTGAAAAATGAATTTTTGATTTAAAAAGAAAATGAAAAACATGGGTCTAAATGGGACATGAAAATGCGACGATTTGACCCAAAATATAGTTTAAAAAGGGTTTATTGAATGAAAAATAGAGTCGCCACTTGGTATAGAGTTAAGGTGTACCAAGTCACCTAAAATGAAATTTTAAAGAAAAAATGGAAAAACCCTTTTTAAACGACCCCAAATCTACGTAAATCAAAGAAAAAGGTTCGGGAGTCACATTTGAAGAAAGGGAAGGCAAGGATAAAAATTCGAGACACCCTTTCGACCTAGCCAAGGCCAATTGCGTGATTTAGTCAAGAATTTTCTTATTTTAACCTAAAGATTTATCACATTTGGATGTACTATATGAATGCAAAACCTAGACCTAAAGGGGTAGAGAGGGGGTCAAAATATCTTTTCAAAGCTTATTTGGTGCTAATCACATTAATTGTGACGCCCAATGAAGACTCTTCGAAGAAGCCACGAATAATGTAAAAATATGAGATTCTAAGTAAAGAAATAAGAAATAATTATAGAAATATACATGTCTTAAAGGAGTGCATCATATCGGGTACGGGGGACTAATGTTCGTGACTCAATTTTCCCTTTTAATAGAGGGAATACGAGCGTGCTAAGGCTAGAAGAGCCAAACTCGTCCATATCCCATATCCAAGGGGCTATCTCTAGTCTAATCAGGCAAAATGCACTAATCTACCCCCTAATTTCCTAAATGAGATGCAAATATAAATGTTATATATACATTGGGGTAAGGGATTTTTATTAGGGGAAAATGATAAAGATCCTAAAAAATGGAAAAATATGCATGAAGTGTAATGTAATCATACAAACATGATCTAGCGAGGGAGGTCCCTAAGGGTCTAGCGTTGGACTAGCCCTTAACTAACGTTCTCACACAAGCATTGGACTTGTGAGCTTGAGGGGAAGACCATGACTAGCATTGGACCAGCCACGGTAACGTGCATCTATATCCACCATATATAATCAATAGGCATGGTTAAAGCAAGTAGGCATGTGAGCACGTAATTCACATAACACGTAAGCATGCATATCTAGATGCCAAAGCCCTACGAAAGCGGTAACACATAGCACATAGGCATGCAAATCACACACAAAGCAAAATGAAGCAAATAAAACCCCTAGCTATTACACTTGGGGAGGCCCTACTACAATCTAAGGGGAAAGGAATAAAATAATTAAATTCCTAACTATTACAGACTTTGGCATTTAAATGCCTTTCAAATATTAGAATAAACGCACGAAATAAAGTTAAATAATCAAAAGAGATAAACAAATAAAAATGAAATAAAGCATCCAAAATCATGCAATTGCACACATAAGACACATAATGCACATAAGGTCAAATAAAAATGAAAAAAGATAAAGGATAGAGTATACCTCTCTTCGATTTGGAGCCCTAAGGAAATGGAATTATTCTCTTATTTACCCTCCAAAAAAACAAAGAAAGGGTCAAGGCATCATAAATAGCTATGAAATTGAACCATAAAAAACATTTAAATAACTAAACAGTCCATATTCACAAAATTAGGATCCAATTGAAGGGAAAAGAAAGTTCAAGGGGGTCAATTTGATTGGTTTTTCCAATTACTCGGGCCATAGTAGAATAAAGGAGACTTGGGGGGCCAAAGTGCAATTCTTAGAAGATTTTCCATGCAAAATTCATGCAAAAGCTACGGACAAAGCCTCTGCTAGCAAAATGAACACCTACTGCATTTTCCATCTCGCAAGTGGAGGTTTATCCAAACTTCAAACTAAGCAGCAAAGCCAATAACTTTCACAACCAACAATCGAAAACATAGCAGAAAACTATGCAAATTCTTATGAAACTTTCATGCAAAACTCGAAGAAAGTTTCTACAACAGCAAGTTTCGGCAATTGATGAAGCCTTTTTAGCAACAAAGCTAGCTGCAACTTTCATTTTCCAGTGTCATGTTAGACGCAAGTGATGAAAGCTAAACAGACAGCATTCTTTCACCCAAAATAACCAAACACGCATTGTATCATTAAGACCCAGTCCTATACTCTGCATTCCCAATGATTTTTCAACCCAAATCACGCACAAAGGAAACCAAAAGAAACAGCCATGCACTCTTCGTATATCCATTAGCCAACCCAGATTTCAGTAACCTTTTGTTATTCGCCTAGATGTGAAGTGTGAAACAACCCAAGCGGAATCTACCAATTCCACGACCACAACCTAATGCAATAACTTCAAGCTATCCTTGTTAACATTATCTAGCACAAAATATCTATCCCAGGAGATCCAATCAAAGCAACTGTATAAAATAAAAAAATGCAGCAAGGAAAGAGTGAAACTTGCGGCAAATGTAGACATGCCATCCCAGTCAAGCAGCAAACGAAAACAACAGAAAAATATATATATATATATCCAATAAGACCACGATCTTAGCAATTCAAGAAAGAAAAAAAAACTGATGTGTTCGTGTTGCAGCAACCAGCCGAGAGTTGAGCTTGTTGCATCAGATTTTCAATGCACCAACCTCCTCCAAAAAAAAACATACGAAAGACTCAACCATTAAAAGGAGCTAGAGTGCAACCTCTGCTGCTTCAATGTTCAGCAGCCTTACACAGCAAGCGTTAACCACAACTTATACAAGAAAATCATCTCAAGTCCCACTTCCGTGAATTTAACAGTAAAGCAACAGATTGAGCACACGAAAACATGAAAAATCTGTAACGTGGGATTAGCTTGCAATTTTCCAGATTCATTCAAAAGGTTGACACAGTTTTAACAACAGAGTAAGATTCAACTTTCCCACAAAATCTTGGCAACAGAAGCAAGCAAAAAAACCAGATTTATGGCTCACAACTTCTTCAACAGATTCAAGACTCGCAACTGAGACGTACAAGGAGGAAGCCAAGCAGGATCCAGCATCGCAATTCTAGTGGGCTTATGAACAAAGTAAAACATTACCTTTGGCCATTCGAAAGGCAAACCACGGTCTGAAGTGATCAAAACAAAACAAAGTATCATTGCCCGGACCAAAACCTCCTCTCGAAGCCTCCTTCTCTTGCCTTTTCCGTCGATGAAGGTATGCGGCTGATGACAGCTCGATGAAGACTATGACAGCGTCCTCCCTCGGCCTTATCTCTGTCTCGGGCTTCAAGCTCTCTCTCACTCTCGGCTCTCTATCTCGCACTCTCTTTCTCTCTGTTTCTTTTTTTCTCGGCCATCCCCCTTGTCTCTCTTTCTCTATCCTTCTGCCGTCAAAACTCTCTCGGCCTTTCTACTTGACCCAGCCGCCAACCCCCTCTAGCTCTCTGGTCCCTTTCTTTTTATCAGCCGTCATCTCCCCTCCTTTTTCCAGTTCCTTTCTTTTCCTTTTTATCCCCCAATGGCCAAAACCCCAAAACCCTGATATCAATGGTCCTTTTTCAATCTCAGCTCCCCGCTCCTCACTTCAAACCCTTCGATCAACATTTGACTAGATTATTCTTAGCTCTTCTCGGATGAGGGCCAAGTGGAATAATCCAACGGAACCCAAAAAATGAAAGGAAACCTCCGTGGCAAAGGAGCTAAAAATTTTCCTTGTATCTGCGTTTCTTGCACATGAAAAAGAAAAGAGGTTTGGATCGTATGCTTCTCAGGGTCCGTGAGCTTGCCCCCCTCTTTTTTTTAATTTTTCATTTAATAACCAAAATAACAATTTAAGTAAAATTGAGTAAAATGGACAAAACTAAGAACAAAAGACAAAAACAAAAATGCTAAAAATTTTTTTGTGTTTGATTGATGATTTTTCCCCCTTTTTTTCAATTATTAAACAGAAAAAAGAAATAAAACATGAATAATTTTCTCTTTTGACAAATTTCATGCTAAAAGTCTTACAATAAAAATGAAAAGCTAAAAGGGCAAAAACGAATACGAAATAAAAACTAAAATAACATAATCGATAATAATAATAATCTAAAATGCTATACAAATGCTAAAAAAAAACAAATAAAAAAAATATATAAGAATTATCACTAAAAACAAAAATAAAAACAGGATAAAATTATTTAAAAAAAATTTGGTGTCTACAGTTTGCCCCTCTTTGCCTGAGTTTTGGAAAAACTTGAGACAAAGAAGTAGACACCAAATACTTACCTGCAAACTAGTCGAACGACTGCCGTTTTTGAAATGAGGACTGACCCCTTTTAATGAGACTGACTCGGACAAGAAATTCAAAATGGACTGACCCAAACAGGAAATTTAAACGGGACTGACCCGAACAAGAAATTTAAAAGGGGACTGAACCCAACAAGAAATTAATCATGGGACTGGCCCGAACGAGAAATTAATCATGGGACTGACCCGAATTAGGAATTAAACCCGATGACCCGAACAAAATTTAAATCATGGGACTGACCCGAACAAAATTTAAATCATGGGGACTGACCCGAACAAAATTTTAAATCATGGGACTGACCCGAACAAACTTTTAAATCATGGGACTGACCCGAACAGAAAATTTAAACGGGACTGACCCAAATAAGAAATTTAAAATGGACTGACCCGAACAAGAAATTTAAACATGGGACTGACCCGAACAAAAATTTAAACATGGGACTGACCCGAACAAAAATTTAACCATGGGACTGACCCGAACGAAAATTTAAACATGGGTCTGATCCGAGCGAAAATTTGATCATGGGACTGGCCCGAACGAGGAATTTAATCATGGGACTGAAATTTAAACATGACCCGAACGAGAAATTTAAACATGGGACTGACCCGAG
Source organism: Coffea eugenioides (assembly GCF_003713205.1). Lineage (NCBI taxonomy): Eukaryota > Viridiplantae > Streptophyta > Magnoliopsida > Gentianales > Rubiaceae > Coffea > Coffea eugenioides. Next base: position 56,595,666 of record NC_040036.1, on the reverse strand, counting down.
CGAAAATTTGATCATGGGACTGACCCGAACGAGGAATTTAATCATGGGACTGAACAACTTTTAAATCATGGGACTGACCCGAACAGAATTTAAAATCGTGGGACTGACCCGAATAAGAAATTTAAAATCGGGACTGATCCGAAACAGGAAATTTAAAATCGGGACTGACCCGAACGAGAAATTTAAAAGGGGACTGACCCCAACAGGAAATTTAAATCGGGACTGATCTGAAGGGACTGACCCCATGTTTAGCGGCAATGAAAATGAAATGCACGCTAGTGGGACTGACCCATGTTTAGCGGCAACGAAAATGAAATGCTCACTAGTGGGACTGACCCAACGGCTAGTGGCAGCGAAACATGAAATGCACGGTAGTGGGACTGACCCACGGCTAGTGGCAATGGAAAATGAAAATGCCTTGACAAACGATCAGTGTGATTAACCCTGAGCCTGCCGTGATAAAACTTGATTTGATTTTTGATTTTGATTTATTTTTATTTTTTTGATTTTTTTTTGATTTTTGATTTTTGATTTTTTTTGATTTTTTTTTTTTTGATTTTTGATTTTTGAGAATCTTTCCAAAAATAATTTGCCCCAGTATGATGAATTGGTCAGTGGGATTAAATCCAAGCCCAACGTGAACTTTGTTGGCGGCACAAAATCCGGCACAAAATCCGGGACCAACGGGATTTTTGTGATGTTGGCGGCACAAAATCCAGGACCAACGGGATCCAACGGGATTTTTGTGATGTTGGAGGCACAAAATCCAGGACCAACGGGATTTTTGGTGGCGCAAAGTCCAGGCCCAACGGGATTTTTGTTAATGTCAGTGGGATAAGACCCAATCCCCAGCGTGGTCCCTTCTTCTTTCTTCTTCCTTTTCTTTTCCGGCAACGGCCTTCCACCTCAATTGATGTTGCTCCATCGTTTTGAGCCATGAATACCTGCACAGGGGGCTTACCAAAGTACAACATGCACTTAAATTGATGCACTTACTACTCATGAAAAAAGCAGCGTGATTGATTCGAAAGTATATTACTTGACTCTTGTGCGAAATTCTCAAATGTATTACAAAACTATTTGCCCCAGTTTGGGCCCATTTTGCAAAATCTCTTAAATGAAAATTTGTTCCAGTGTGGACCTATTCAATTGCAAAAATTTGTTTGGATGACACTCCATTTATTGGAACACTATGTTTCCTAACAGAAAATTTCATGATGAATTTATCAAAATAATACCAAATTACAAAAGATTTCTTTCCCACTTTAGCATCAATGCTTAGGATAATTGGTCACCACTCCTTGGTCACCACTCATCTTTCAGAACCAATCAAGTGGGTGTTATTTCTACTTTTGAGATGGCTAAGGAAAAATGAGAGGTTAGGACCCGCCTTATTCTTGTGCCCCAATGGTATGTAACCTATCCAACATCACATCTTAGTGAAAGCAAAGAGTTTGTCACCCTTATTTCTTAAGAAAACATAGTCAACATATAAGCTTTATAAGCTTGCAACAATATGGGTAGAAACGATAGCTAAACATGTGAAAACTGGTTATACCCTTATGAGCACAAATGATTGATGGATTTCTTACGAGCATAATCCTCACTTTGGGTCGTCATGAAGGATAAGTCGGCGATGGACTTTATGAGCTTGTAATGTGGCTTGAAACGATAGTTAAAGAATAAGTCTTTCAGGGACATTGCACCGAAGATCGCATTTTTCCAAAATTGCCCATATTTTGAACTCAAAGATCTCAGACTTTGTTTGCCTTTTTCTCATCATTCACCAGGGACTTCAGCGTCGAATTTTTCTTCATTTCTTTTGCATTTACTTTTCTTGCTTTGCTTTTGCTTCTTTTTTCCTTTTCCTCGACCTGGTGGGTTTTCACATGGTGAGTAGCGTCAACCCCCATACCCAAACAATTCAGAAATACAACTAAAATTTTCCGGCATCAGAAATTTTCTTGACAGGGCCATTGCAAAGAACAGAAGCCAGGACTTTCGGCTTTTGTAAAAGGGTCAGGTGGGGTGCTTAGAAAAGTTAAGGCTTGAAAGCGGATTTCAAAAGCGGTTTGAAGAATCCGAGATCGCATTATTATATCAACCCTATTTTAGGGTTAAATCAGAATTTGCCCCAGTTTATGCTCAATTGAGGTTTTTTCTCTTTCATTTTCTTTCTTCTTTTGATTTTTCGGCCTTCTGCCATTCTTTTGTACTTTCACAAAATTTGCCCCAATTTACTTTTGAACTGAAGTTCTCCTTTCTTCTTTTGTCTTTTGATTTTGTTGCATTATCACTTTTCACTTCTTGAAACTTTTCCCTTTTCAACTCAAACTTGTCCCAGTGTGGGGTTTACGATTCTCAGGGGTTGCCCAATGAAGTATTTTATTCTGAAGGTTCAAAAGGGATAACTAGGGATAGAATGTTTGATTGGAAAAGAAGAGGGCCTGACTTTTATTCCGTTCCTTACAATAACTCTGAAAGGAAACTTTCATTAATGCGAAATTTGTGAGGACCCACAAATTTCTTATGTTTTTCCTCAAAAATGCCTTTTATTTGAAAATTATTATTTATTAAAGCCTCCTACCCAATTATTCCACAATAAGTGCAGATAAACCTAGAAAGTAGGGTTTCACTCTTCGTTTTCAAGATTGGAGCAAAATTAGGGTTTTCGCAATTTTTCGCCGGATGAATTTTCGGTATGGAGCAAGGATCAAATTTGGTGATTAAAAGTGACTTTTAAGTGGGAAATAATATGTGATTAGGAGCAATGATATAAAGTTAGTGAATGGGAAGTAAAAACCCTAGTACGTGTGTTTTTAAGAAAAACGGCGCGAACCGGCGGGTCCCGCGCACTACCGATTGAACGCACCAATTGACCACCACTTTCTTACCATACAAGTTTATTGATATTTGAGCAAAATATCCTCTTAATTGTCAGCTTGTTTGACCGAAAAGTAGAGGCTAGAAATAGCAAGGAAAGAAAGAGAAAAATGAAAGGTGGAGGTGGCGACACTTGTCGCCATCCTAGAGTTTCTTGGCCAAGTGAGTAACTAACCTTCTTAAACCAATTTTCTGCACTTTCCCTTCATTATTTCTGCTCCATAGCCGACCAAAGAGAGAGAGAAAAGAGAGAACAAGAACAACTTTCTTCTTCTTGAATCTTAGCAATCCAAGTGACAAATCAAATTTCCAAACCGGTTAAAGTGCTAATTGTGAGTTGGGAAGCTAGAGGAACTAGAAATTTTCAAAGGAAGTGGAGTATCACTCTTCCAAGCTTTGTTTTTGAGGTACTAAATCTGATCATGGTCCTTGATCTTTTAAATCTTGCTTTAAGATGTTATTTAGCTTAAGTTTTGGCTTGATTTCAAGATGTGCAAGTAGTTGTGATGATTATTGGATGAGATATGCAAGTTAGGGTTTAATAATTTTCTGCCTAAACTTGTTGTATAGTTAGTATATGTTGTATATAAGGTTATATAAGGGGCTTTGGTAGTGATTGGAACAAGAAATTTGAGAAAGTTTCATTGAAGACCAAAAATTCCAGAATCTGGAAAATTTGTTCCCCTTTCTGTCCGGTTTTGTAGCCCTATGTTAGAGGCCGAATTGGCCTTGGCTGAAAACATGAAAGTTGTAGGGAATGACATTTTATAGGTACCTGCAAAATTTCAGGGCAATTGGAGTAGTGTAGAATGAGATATTTCGAGTTTACTGTTACTGTTCTGGGTTGATCAGAATGTGCGAACTGCGCTTGTAATCGTCTGTTTTGACTGGAATTGCTTTGGATTTGGATGTTGGTGTCTTCTTATGAAATGTATATGATGGCCTAGCTATCATATGCCTTTGGAATTTCTGCATTTGGACCTGTATAGACTGAGTTGTACTGATTACAGCATAGTGTGATTTGTAAACCTGCAATTACGGTTCTGGTTTGGTATTCTGCATATTTGACCTAGTTGTGCTAGGATTTGGACTGAGTGACCTTCTACATTGTTGTAGCCCTGTATCTTAGCTTTCGGATGGCTTTGGAATTACTTGATTTGGACTTCGATAGCCTGATTTATGATGTTTCCGTTAGAATGCATTCTGTGAATCTGTTTTTGTGATTCGGGTGTAGTATTTTGCATTTTTGATCTAGTTACCCTCGAAACTAGACTGAGTAGCCTTCTTCAATATTGTAGCCTCTTATGTCCGAAATATATCTACAAAATTTCCTGTCAAACGGATCTGTGTAGCTCGAGTTATAACCAAAACACTCGCACCTGTTTTGTACCCTGAAATTGTGTACTTTTTGAATTTCAGCCTCTGTCCGTGCATTTTTTCGTTTTGATCCCATACGATCTGGGTGTCAACTCCTTCTTAAGAAATGTAGATCTTGGTTTTGGCTTCGAAACGATATGAAGTACGTCGAAATCCGAGTTCCGTAGCTCCTGTTATGACCAAAACGAAATCGATCGTCAGAACTGTCCAGATCGTCAGAACTGCCTTGAATCTGGACAGTTCTGACAGGTACTTTGGCACTCAATTTTCGTTCTGTTCTGAGTGGATTCAGGTCTTGACCAAAACATCAAAGTTTTATCTTTATGTCTCAGCTTTCTAATGCCTTTGGAATTTCCTGATTTGGATTTGTGAGCTGGGAGTTATGGTCCAGCAAACATACCCTGTTCGTTACTCTAGAGTGCGAATTCCTGGAACGGTTTTCTGTACTTTCGACCTATTTCTGTTCAGATCCGGATTTATGTGTCTTCATGAAAATTGTAACCCTTTCTCTTAGCTTCGCAACGGTACCTTATGTACCTTGATCCAATATTCTTAGGCTAACTTTTGATCAAAACGGTTTGAGAAGGCAGATTTGACCATTTCCGTTTGCCGTTCCGCGTGGGCGTGTGCACCCGTTTTGCCGTTTCCGCACTTGCATGTGCCGATTTTGCCGTTTTGCTTGTTTTAAGTATGTTAGTAGCCGTTTGTGATATATTGTGACACAATCTTCAATTTCAGACGTTGGTGAGCTAGGTGGAGCCGGTGGGGCCTACTAGCTACTCCTCGCGGCACGAATTTCGTACTTTTGCTCTTTTGTTCGTTGTGTAAGTATTCAGGCCACTCTTATGTGTTAGTTGCTTATGTGTTTTGATATGTATCAAATGGGTACCTAGGCGAGGGTGTACTTTATCACACTCGACCTAAACCCTAATTTACGCACACATTTGTATATGGCATATGTATATGAATCATTTTGGAACTAAACCCCTTGAGCTTGTGGCTCGGGGTGACTTTTGAATAATTTTGTGAAGTTTGTGAGTTTGGGGTTGATCTTCCGACCGAGATGGACTATTCGAGCCGGTTAGGGCTTGGTCGAAGTTAGTCCAACCTGGTTTGAGGTCACCAAGTTTGTGAATCCGGTTCACCGATTATGTGGATCAAGTTTGTGACCCGAGCTTGTGACTCAAGCTCAAGTTTGTGATTTCGTTCGCCCGGGCAAGTTTGTGAGGTGACTGGCCAGTGAGGGTGATAAGGTGTTCGGTGGGTGTACAAGTGAAGTTTCTACGGACCTTATTTATGGTCGACGGAGTGTCGACAGGAGATCACGCATGGCAAATGACTTGGCTTTGGAGCCATCTGTATCCTTATTATGTGATGTTACTTTTCTGCTTTTGCTTTACTCTTACTGTGCAATTGTTGTTACGTGAGATTTAAGCTTTTGCCCCTGTTTACTTACTAAGCATATAGCTTACCCCTTTCCTTTTGTTTTCCTTAGCAGGGGCCGACGCGGGGACTTTTGACACATACACTAGTATAGTTAGGTTTGATTGTAACAGTCAGACAGTTAGGATGTTTGTTTTTGTTTTGGTGGTTTGTATAAGAACCTTCCATATGGTCTACCTTCTGCTGGTCGTTATTCTAATGTATTAGAGTGGTTTGACTCGATACTTTTGAAGGTGTAAATAGAACTCTTTTGGCGTTAGATATCTTGTGAATAGTATGCTTGTAGGTTTATTGAATTTTATTGTTTTAAAATTTTGAGTCCCGGCGAGAGCTGGGCAGGCGGCCCGCCGAACCCTTTGGTTCGCCTTAGGGGGAGGTGGGGCCGTTACAAAATTTCTTACATGTATCTGAATTAACTGACTGAGGAAGACCCTTGTTCATCCATATCTGTGAAACATAGGCGATCCACGCGGACAAAACTCTTCCTTTTCTTTTTTCCCCAAAATTGAAACCCAAGTGGAATCAAATTTCTCCAATTTGTGATTCCCTCTTTTCTTTTAGTTTTAGCATTTTTGCTTTTCTCCTTTTTGGAAAATTCCCCAATCTCCCTCCCCAATGTAGGGGTGCGATCGTAAGTGCTTTTGAAAAGAACCACCAATTTTAGCTCAAATGAGGATGCAATGGATAAATGGTGTTTAGGTTGTAGAAACGATGGCCAAAGTATCATTCTTACACCTCATGACAACCAAAGTAACGAAATGGTCATTGATAATCCATTCCCTTTTTTGATATTTGAAAATTTTCCAATGTAGGGTAGTGATAATCAAGGCACTTATTTGAAACGAAATTATTCTTGTAAAGGCTCAAATGGGAGAGCAAATGATAAAATCTGTATAGGTAGAGAAATGAATGCTCGAAATATCATTCCAAATTTTCAAAACAAACAAGAATAATGCACATTTTTGTTTTCACTTAGATGTGAATTGAATATAATTAGACACAGTGGACATTTCTCAAGCAAAGATCGCCCCAATTTGCAATTTATCAATGAATATGACTGATTTTATTTTAGGAGAAAGGTATCTCATGGGGCCTTCTGAGTGACCTCTTTTAATTTTGAGCACTCTTATTGTGTAGCTCGGATCACCAATCTAGTGTACACAAGGATTTTAGAAAGCATACACTTGCGAATTTTCAGGCTGGAGGTTGAAAAAATCCCAATTTAGTCTTATTTCTTAAAATTCATCATGAAATCTCCAATGAGCAAAAATAAACAATGAAATGTACATGAATATATATACAAAACAATAATTGTCCAAAGCTTTATTGCTGAAAAAGTTTAAAACAAAAATTCTCGTTCAATTATAATACAAATGAGAAGAGAAAAACTTCTAAAAAGCTCCACATATATACACTTTTTGCCTCCATTTCTTTTGGAACAAAATGTATTAACAAATCAAATAAACAGAATTTTCCTTTGAAAAACCATTATAAAGTCTCTCAGAGACTTTAGCCTAGAGCTTTCAGATGGATCTTTCATGTTTTCATTGCAAGGTCTGCCCAAGAATCAAGTAATACTTGTAATTTTCAAACTTTATTAGATCAAAATTATCATCAGATATAGAAAAATGTTTTCGCCTTATTGAAACATTTTTTATGAATGCAGGGGAGGGGGAAAGCAAAAGAAAAAAATATCATGAGTTAGTAAGCAAGACCATAAAATCGGTATGCATGTCCTATGGGGGAACCCTTTTATGCCAAGGGTAAGCCTAACATGAAAATGCAATCCTCTAGGGTAGGCACCATACAATACCTGATGGATCCGATCAACTTATTTGAGTGAAAAATAATTTAAAAAAATTTGGTCAATTGAAGTGACGAGAGACATTTGTCACAATGAGGACAATGTCCGAATGGATCGATCACTTCGATCGATCCTAGAATTTGCAAAAAAATGCACCGGTTTGACCCTGACGAACTTCCTATCAGAGAGATTGAAATTCGTTGACAAATTTTCTCATAAAGCACGAGTCAAAACCCCAACCGATCAAATGACTGGATACAATGGATGGTTTTCTCAAAATCGACTAGGTTTTCCAATTTGAAATTTGACATTGAAACCCTAATTGGTCAAGTGGATTGAATGAAATTGATGATTTATTAAAAAATTGACCAGATCACCTTAAAAAGGGTAAAATGGTCAAATGTGTCGAATGAAATTAATTATTTATTCAAAATTGAATGGATAACCCTATAAATGAATTAAACTAATCAGATGAATTGAATGAAATCAATTGATCAAACAGATCGAGTGAAATGATGATTTATTCAAAATCGATAAGATTGCCCTAAGAATGAGTAAACTAATCAAATGTATTGAATGAAATTAGTGATCTATTCAAAATCGACTAGATTGCCCTAAAATGGGTAAACTAGTCAAATGAATTTAAAATCGACTAGGTTGCCCTAAAAAGGAACAAATTGATAAAATGGACTGGATGAAATGTCCAAATGGATTGAATGAAATTGATAGCTTATTTTAAAAATCAATCTATCCATTGGTAGTTTCAAAAATTTATTACGATGCATTAGTCTATGAGCCTTCTAAAATTCAATTTTGGCCTCAATTTATTTATCATCTCAATAGTGAGGAATTATTTGTGAATTTTTCTTCAAATTAACGTCCTTTATGCCAAGGGAATTTTTACCAATTTTGTTTAGAATGGCCAAAAGATGATTGTTAGATGCCCATATTCTAATGTGCAAAAATCGCTTTGCCGTCTTTGAAAAGATCGGATCTACCTTACCTTGTGCACTAACCTTTTGGATGGTACAAAAATATAAACATGCAAGTCTCTTTGGATTAAGTATCCGAGACATAAGGCGGTTATTCCTAACGTGGGATCCCCTAAATGGCATTCCCTCTACGGCTCATGCATGATGCCAGTTTTATTAAAATGATAAAACATATAATTTAAATGAAATCATGACCTAAAAAGGTTTATACGCCAGGGTAGGCCTAGGATGATATGCAATTATTAATCCAAAATCTTTAAACGTGCAATAGTCCATTTTCAAGGGTAGGTTCTAAAAGAAGGTCATGCCAGACCTCTTATTTGCTAGGGTTTGTGAATGCAATGGGGACAAAACCAAGAAAAGTTAGTTCAGCCAGATAAATACACATAACACATTGTAGCAACGAGATAAAGCAATAAAATCAATACAAAGAAATAAAGCAATAAAAGGGAAAAAGGGGTTGGATCCCTCCCCTCGTGAATAGTGTCCCTAATAAGGCAAGGTAGACTCTACCCTAGGCAAGCTATCATGGATGCATGAGGTATTGGCTCACTAATGCATCTAGACTCGATAGGTTTTAGGTCCCCGAGCCTTCAGACTTGGAAACCAAGGTTCTTTGTCGTCGGCTCGAGCGATTCCCCAGACATTGCTACGCACACATCGTGTCACGGCTATATGTCATGAGTGAATCTATCAAAAATCCTCAATCTTCGACTAAAAGCTAAAGGCTATGAACCCAAAGCTTAAAATGGAAAATTGAGTGACCCCTCGGATCATGCTATGCACACATCGTGTCGCGATCACACGCCCAAGTGAGTCGCCTAAAATCCTAATAGGGTGGAGTGGGGTGACAAGCCACTAAAAGAAAAATAAATGAGGGGTAAAAATTTAAAGCGTATGCACGTATGCTAGTGCTCGTTTGGAGGGGAGGGATCGAGAACCAATGCGAGGCTCTAGGGTAATATCCCCCACCCAAATGCAATGCAAAGCGAGGAATCTCATAAATAAACCATCCATCCATCAAAACAATCGTACGCCAAATGGGTGAGGGAGTGAGTTGATACGCGCGAAATGCAAAACCCTAAAAAAGAAAACAAATGCAACCCTAAACATCCAAATGCGATATATGGAAAGGTTAAAAGAAGAAAAAGATTGACTAAATCAAATTTGCTCGGACTTTCTAAATCCCCAGTGGAGTCGCCAACTGTCGCGCCCCATTTTTTGAAAAAATAAATAAATGGTTTAAAAAGTGAATTTTGATTCAATTTTTGGTTGAAAAATGAATTTTTGATTTAAAAAGAAAATGAAAAACATGGGTCTAAATAGGACATGAAAATGCGACGATTTGACCCAAAATATAGTTTAAAAAGGGTTTATTGAATGAAAAATAGAGTCGCCACTTGGTATAGAGTTAAGGTGTACCAAGTCACCTAAAATGAAATTTTAAAGAAAAAATGGAAAAACCCTTTTTAAACGACCCCAAATCTACGTAAATCAAAGAAAAAGGTTCGGGAGTCACATTTGAAGAAAGGGAAGGCAAGGATAAAAATCCGAGGCACCCTTTCGACCTAGCCAAGGCCAGTTGCGTGATTTAGTCAAGGATTTTCTTATTTTAACCTAAAGATTTATCACATTTGAATGTACTATATGAATGCAAAATCTAGACCTACAGGGGTAGAGAGGGGGTCAAAATATCTCTTCAAAGCTTATTTGGTGCCAATCACATTAATTGTGACGCCCAATGAAGACTCTTCGAAGAAGCCACGAATAATGCAAAAATATGAGATTCTAAGAAAAGAAATAAGAAATAATTATAGAAATATACATGTCTTAAAGGAGTGCATCAGGCACTAATCTACCCCCTAATTTCCTAAATGAGATGCAAATATAAATGTTATATATACATTGGGGTAAGGGATTTTTATTAGGGGAAAATGATAAAGATCCTAAAAAATGGAAAAATATGCATGAAGTGTAATGTAATCATACAAACATGATCTAGCGAGGGAGGTCCCTAAGGGTCTAGCGTTGGACTAGCCCTTAACTAACGTTCTCTCACAAGCATTGGACTTGTGAGCTTGAGGGGAAGACCATGACTAGCTAGCATTGGACCAGCCACGGTAACGTGCATCTATATCCACCATATATAATCAATAGGCATGGTTAAAGCAAGTAGGCATGTGAGCACGTAATTCACATAACACGTAAGCATGCATATCTAGATGCCAAAGCCCTACGAAAGCGGTAACACATAGCACATAGGCATGCAAATCACACACAAAGCAAAATGAAGCAAATAAAACCCCTAGCTATTACACTTGGGGAGGCCCTACTACAATCTAAGGGGAAAGGAATAAAATAATTAAATTCCTAACTATTACAGACTTTGGCATTTAAATGCCTTTCAAATATTAGAATAAACGCACGAAATAAAGTTAAATAATCAAAAGAGATAAACAAATAAAAATGAAATAAAGCATCCAAAATCATGCAATTGCACACATAAGACACATAATGCACATAAGGTCAAATAAAAATGAAAAAAGATAAAGGATAGAGTATACCTCTCTTCGATTTGGAGCCCTAAGGAAATGGAATTATTCTCTTATTTACCCTCCAAAAAAACAAAGAAAGGGTCAAGGCATCATAAATAGCTATGAAATTGAACCATAAAAAACATTTAAATAACTAAACAGTCCATATTCACAAAATTAGGATCCAATTGAAGGGAAAAGAAAGTTCAAGGGGGTCAATTTGATTGGTTTTTCCAATTACTCGGGCCATAGTAGAATAAAGGAGACTTGGGGGGCCAAAGTGCAATTCTTAGAAGATTTTCCATGCAAAATTCATGCAAAAGCTACGGACAAAGCCTCTGCTAGCAAAATGAACACCTACTGCATTTTCCATCTCGCAAGTGGAGGTTTATCCAAACTTCAAACTAAGCAGCAAAGCCAATAACTTTCACAACCAACAATCGAAAACATAGCAGAAAACTATGCAAATTCTTATGAAACTTTCATGCAAAACTCGAAGAAAGTTTCTACAACAGCAAGTTTCGGCAATTGATGAAGCCTTTTTAGCAACAAAGCTAGCTGCAACTTTCATTTTCCAGTGTCATGTTAGACGCAAGTGATGAAAGCTAAACAGACAGCATTCTTTCACCCAAAATAACCAAACACGCATTGTATCATTAAGACCCAGTCCTATACTCTGCATTCCCAATGATTTTTCAACCCAAATCACGCAGAAAGGAAACCAAAAGAAACAGCCATGCACTCTTCGCATATCCATTAGCCAACCCAGATTTCAGTAACCTTTTGTTATTCGCTTAGATGTGAAGTGTGAAACAACCCAAGCGGAATCTACCAATTCCACGACCACAACCTAATGCAATAACTTCAAGCTATCCTTGTTAACATTATCTAGCACAAAATATCTATCCCAGGAGATCCAATCAAAGCAACTGTATAAAATAAAAAAATGTAGCAAGGAAAGAGTGAAACTTGCGGCAAATGTAGACATGCCATCCCAGTCAAGCAGCAAACGAAAACAATAGAAAAATATATATATATATCCAACAAGACCACGATCTTAGCAATTCAAGAAAGAAAAAAAAAACTGATGTGTTCGTGTTGCAGCAACCAGCCGAGAGTTGAGCTTGTTGCATCAGATTTTCAATGCACCAACCTCCTCCCAAAAAAAACATACGAAAGACTCAACCATTAAAAGGAGCTAGAGTGCAACCTCTGCTACTTCAATGTTCAGCAGCCTTACACAGCAAGTGTTAACCACAACTTATACAAGAAAATCATCTCAAGTCCCACTTCCGTGAATTTAACAGTAAAGCAACAGATTGAGCACACGAAAACATGAAAAATCTGTAACGTGTGATTAGCTTGCAATTTTCCAGATTCATTCAAAAGGTTGACACAGTTTTAACAACAGAGTAAGATTCAACTTTCCCACAAAATCTTGGCAACAGAAGCAAGCAAAAAAACCAGATTTATGGCTCACAACTTCTTCAACAGATTCAAGACTCGCAACTTAGACGTACAAGGAGGAAGCCAAGCAGGAACCAGCATCACAATTCTAGTGGGCTTATGAACAAAGTAAAACATTACCTTCGGCCTTTCGAAAGGCAAACCACGGTCTGAAGTGATCAGAACAAAACAAAGTATCATTGCCCAGACCAAAACCTCCTCTCGAAGCCTCCTTCTCTTGCCTTTTCCGTCGATGAAGGTATGCGGCTGATGACAGCTCGATGAAGACTATGACAGCGTCCTCCCTCGGCCTTATCTCTGTCTCGGGCTTCAAGCTCTCTCTCACTCTCGGCTCTCTATCTCGCACTCTCTTTCTCTCTGTTTCTTTTTTTCTCGGCCGTCCCCCTTGTCTCTCTTTCTCTATCCTTCTGCCGTCAAAACTCTCTCGGCCTTTCTACTTGACCCAGCCGCCAACCCCCTCTAGCTCTCTGGTCCCTTTCTTTTTATCAGCCGTCATCTCCCCTCCTTTTTCCAGTTCCTTTCTTTTCCTTTTTATCCCCCAATGGCCAAAACCCCAAAACCCTGATATCAATGGTCCGTTTTCAATCTCAGCTCCCCGCTCCTCACTTCAAACCCTTCGATCAACATTTGACTAGATCATTCTTAGCTCTTCTCGGATGAGGGCCAAGTGGAATAATCCAACGGAACCCAAAAAATGAAAGGAAACCTCCGTGGCAAAGGAGCTAAAAATTTTCCTTGTATCTGCGGTTTTTGCACATGAAAAAGAAAAGTGGTTTGGATCGTATGCTTCTCAGGGTCCGTGAGCTTGCCCCCCTCTTTTTTTTAATTTTTCATTTAATAACCAAAATAACAATTTAAGTAAAATTGAGTAAAATGGACAAAACTAAGAACAAAAGACAAAAACAAAAATGCTAAAAATTTTTTTGTGTTTGATTGATGATTTTCCCCCCTTTTTTTCAATTATTAAACAGTAAAAAGAAATAAAACATGAATAATTTTCTCTTTTGACAAATTTCATGCTAAAAGTCTTACAATAAAAATGAAAAGCTAAAAGGGCAAAAACAAATACGAAATAAAAACTAAAATAACATAATCGATAATAATAATAATCTAAAATGCTATACAAATGCTAAAAAAAACAAATAAAAAAATATATAAGAATTATCACTAAAAACAAAAATAAAAACAGGATAAAATTATTTTAAAAAAATTTGGTGTCTACAGGACTTGGGGTGCTTTAGGGGTTATATGGTGACCCTAGGGTTGTCTCAACCTTTAGCACTAAGTGTTTTTATATTATTTGCAAGTTCCTACGGTTTTACATTAATGATGCGTAGCTTGGATGTATGACTCGTAATCGAGTCTCATTGTGCTTATTTGAATGGTTTAGGGCGTGACGGTGATACAAGACGCTCATTAGGCGGAAGTTTATGAAATTTCACTTGCTAGCTTGGTGAGTGTACTACTCACTTGGTTGTTACTACATGGCTTTGTTATATGTGCAATCTATGCCTTGAATGTTTATGCCTACGGTTGTGATTGAATGAGTCAAGGGTGTACTTCATCTCCCTCGTACTCTATATCTTTTGTGACTGTTTACTGTATCAACTGAATTCTACATGAATGCACTTGAATTGGTGTCGTTTGGACGAGTATCCAACGACCATTACTGTTATCACCGAGCTCAACCCCATAGGTGGTCGATTGAATCGAGCCGGCGAGGGCTTGGTCGTGAAAATTGACGAGCCATGGGGACTGTTATATGGAATCTTGTAGTATGAGACTCTCGATTCCAGTATACTCGAGTATTACCAATTCTAAACTGTTTGGAGTTCTGGCCCGGTAGGGGTATGTGAGGTGAAAGGAATGGAAGTAAAGTGGAGTCTACATTTGGTTACTCTTTGAGCATTGACGGAGGGTCAATGAGGTACGATCAAGTATGGCAAGCGAGGAAAGGACTCTGTTCATGGTATAGCAGGCAGTGTTTATAGTTTTAGCCCAAAAGTACTTTGGTAAATTGCATTCACTAAGCATGGTTCTAGCAGCCTCTTGAAGAGTTCTATTTTTCCTTTCAACCACTCCATTTTGCTGGGGAACTCTTGCAATAGAAAACTCATGTGTAATGCCATTTGTGTCACAAAATTCTGGAAAGCCACAAAAACAAAATTCTGTGCCGTTGTCACTTCGAATTTTTATGATTTTCAAACCAATCAGATTCTGAACCTTACCAAACAGTGAAATAAAGTTTTTGAAAGCATCATCTTTGTGTGCAAGAAACATCACCCAAGTGTATCTAGAATAGTCATTAACAACAACAAAGCAAAATCTTTTGCCACCTAGACTTGTGGTTTGAGTAGGACCAAAAAGATCAAGATGTAAGAGTTCTAAGGGCTTTGTAGTAGAAACACAGTTCTTGGGTTTGAAAGATACCTTGACTTGTTTTCCAAATTGGCACGCATCACAGATACGGTCTTTACTAAAGTTGAGTTTTGGAAGCCCTCTAACCAGATCCTTTTTTGAAAATCTCTTTTAGCAAATCCTTATTAAAATGACAGAGCCTTCTGTGCCACAACCAGGGATCCTCATTTGCTACCTTGAGACAACTAAGGCTTGAAGAATCAACTTTTTCGAGGATAACTACATAAATGTCATTAACTCTTTTTCCTTTGAAAATAATATTGAACTCTGAGTCAAGAACAAGGCATTCATATTTTTTAAATAATACAAACAGGTTCCTATCACATAATTGGCTAACACTTAGCAAGTTATAGTTCAGGTTGTCAACTAAAAGGACATTATGAACAAAAGTTTGACCATTCTTACCAACATCACCAATTTCAACAGTTTTGGCTTTATTATCATCTCCAAAAGTTACCTTTTCACTTGCTTTTGGCTTGAGCTTGATGAACTGTGATGCATCACCGGTCATATGTCTTGAGCATCCACTATCTATGAACTATTTTGATTCTTTAACAGTGTTTACCACGTTCACCTTCACAAAAATTCACAAGATAATATTTGGTACCCATTACTTTTTGGGTCATTGAGAGTTAGCATTATGTCTAACCATCCATATGCATCTCATACCATTTCTCATGTTTTTCTTAACATGACAGTTGCTATTCATGTGACCAAATTGACAACAAAAACTGCACGTAGTTGATGGATCATTCAAATGGACTGGTTTAACAAAACTGACTTGACATCTCCTATAGATGGTAAAATCATTTGCATGATAATTTAACTTATTCTGATGAGTGCTAGAGTAAGATTTTTCAACATTCTTTTGAAAGTAATTCTGTTTCTGATATTGCAGCCACTGGCCAAACTCATTCATTCTTCTTTTCAAACAATTTTGTTCATTTTTTAATATATCACAGACATTTGTTTTTCTGTCGAGTTTAGCATGCAAGTCTAATTCAATCCATTTCAGATTCTCATATTCATTTTTCAAGTGTTTGTTTTGTCGATAAAGATTTGCATTGTCTTGAATTAAAAAGCTGATCTTCTGTTTTAGTTTCTTGTTTCTGACATAGGATTCTTTCAAACTGTTGTGCATTTTTTCTAAAAATGAATTAACATCATCATCAGATTCACTGTCACTATCCATTAGAGAGTTACACGTAGTTACCTCTTCATCACCAATGGCCATGAAGGCCACTTGGGCAGATTCCTCTTCTCCTTCGACTTCACCTTCTGAATTGCAGTCATTCCAGGTGATCTGAAAATTATTGAACCTTGGTTTTCGTTTAATCTTGCTCTCCTTCTTCCTTCTTTTTGGACACTCATTTGCATAGTATTCAGGTTGCCCGCATTCAAAGCATTTATCTGTTTGCTTTTTGTTAAACTCTAGTTTCCTCTTATTTCTCAAGTTGTTGGACTGATTTGGGAAGGAATTGCATGGACCACCTTTTCTGAATCTCCTCTTGTTGAGTATTCCTTTGAAACCTCTTGTGATGAGTGCAATGCCACTATCATCACCTTCCATGTCTTCTCCTTCCAGGGAGGCTGTATCATCTTTATCTTGTGAAGCTTTCAAAGCAATACTCCTCCTCACCTTTGTGTCTTCTTCTTCCTGCACCTTGGATTTAAGTTTCAGCTCATAAGAGATTAGAGAATTAATAAGAGATTCAATAGGTAGGGTATTTAGATCTTTAGCTTCCTCTATGACAGTCACTTTACCCTCCCAATCCTTTGATAAGACATTCAGAATTTTTCTGTTTTTCTCACCTAGAGAGTAGTTCTTCTCAAGCACTTCTAAATCCTTGATAAGATCATTGAATCTGCAGTACATCTTGTCAATATTTTCATGAGGTTCCATCATAAAGGATTCATACTTAGTGACCAGAATGGACTTCTTTTGTTCTCTCACATTCTCGCTTCCTTCATGGATTTCTCTAAGTCTGTCCCAAATTTCTTTTGCAGATCTGCAACCTTTGACTCTAATGGACTCATTTGAATCTAGAGCACTATATAATACATTCATAGCCTTGGCATTTATAGTAAGATGAGTTCTATCTTCAGCAGTCAACTCACTTCTTATTTTTGGTTTCGGCCTATGAGTATTATTATCAATAATAGAAGCATTATATGGACCCTCATTAACAATAAACCATAACTCAATATCAATAGATTGTAAGAAAATGATCATCCTCTCCTTCCAACTCATATAGTTTGACCCATTGAATATTGGAGGTCTAGTGACAGATTGTCCCTCAAAGAACATGGCATTGTTGGTTGTCATTTTTACTCCCAAGTCGATTGAGTTTAATCTCTAGGAGACCAAGCTCTGATACCAATTGTAAGGATCGAAGACAACCTAAGAGGGGGGTGAATTAGGTTCTTTAAAAACTAGCCGAGATATGAGTCACTTTTTCTAGAGTTTGCTTTCTTTTCCTAAAGGTCCTCACAAAGAAACAATCAACGGACTAGCACAGGTGATTTGTGAGAAGAAGAAATAAGCAATATATATTGCAAAACAGTAAGTAAAGGGATAGAAAGGCAAACCAAGTTTCAAACTTGACTTAAGTTTGAATATCACTTTATATACCAAGCTTCTTCAAGTTGATCAATTTGCAACCAATCTCTTGTGTACAAAGGAAGGATCTCTTCCTCCTTGCCTCAAGTCTCACTTGATCAAGTAAGGAAGTTTTACAATCACTCGGATAACCCTCACAAGGCTACACTATTGAAGAAACTGAATCACACTTGAAAAGCTAAATGAAGATTACACAACTAAGAGTACAAATCTTCTTTTTGGAGTATTCTTGCACTTGAATCACTCAAGATCTGATGTAAACTTAAAGTGTAAACGTTAATCCTGAAGTAGTTGATTATTCACTATTTTTAGGGGACCAAAAAGTCTTCAATTAATGCTGTCAACGGATAGAGGGCAGTTGAAGAGTCAACTAACCGTTGGTGGTGTCGGATGTCCGGTACTCTGATTTTCTGCGTTCGAACGAAGACAGTGAGTTCAGGACATCTTCTTGAGATTCTTAGGACGTCCGGTCCTTCCACAATATACATCCGAAGGTAAGATGTAAACTTTGTATATCCTTCCTTATTTCTTTCGGACGTCCGGTACTCACAGTGTATTGCGTCCGAAGTACCGCAACGTTTGTCGGACGTCCGGTACTGAGGTATTGAGTGTCCGATCGAGGTCAATGATCATAGAAGACTTGGCTTATTATCTTCAGACGTCCGAGTGTGAGTTCTTCATGCGTCCAAAGTTACTCAATGGTTGTCCGCCGTCCGATATGGTCCTTTTGTGCGTCCGACAGCTATTTCAGCAATTTGCCAATCTTTTGATCCTGTTTTACCTTCAAGTCTTTGACCTTGTTTTTGTTCTAATTTCTTGAAATAATCTCTTCAAAGAATATTAGTGACATCCAATTGTTTTGTAATCATCAAAAGTTATGGACTGAGATATACAGGGGTTATATAAACCTTTAGCACCAAGTGTTCCTTATATTTCTTTCAAGTTATTTCTGCTTTACATTAGTGATGTGTGGTTTGGGTTTATGACTCGTATTCGAGTCTTATTGTGTTTTCTTGAATGTTTTAGGGCGTGCCAGTGACTCAAGGCGCTCGTTGGGTGGAAATTTGTGAAAACTCTCTTTGTGTGATTGGTGAGTGTACTACTCACATGATTGTTATTTCATGGCTTTGTTATACTTGCAATCTATGATTTGAATGCTCGTGTATACTGTTAAGATTGGTTGAGACGAGAGTGTACTTTATCACTCTCGCACTCTATGGCTTATGTGACTGTTTACTGTATCAATTGAATGTCTCTTGAATATACTTGAACTGGTGTCGTTTGGACGTGTATCCAATGACTTTTACTGTTGACTCTGAGCTCAACTCCATCAGCGGTCGATTGACTCGAGCCAGCAATGGCATAGTCGAGGAGATTGACAAGCCATGGGGACTGTTTCTATGCAATCATTGGGTATGAGACTCTTGATTCCGGTATACTTGAGTATTACCATTTTTTAACTGGTTGGAGTTCGGGCTCGGTAAGGGTATGTGATGTGGAAGGAAATTGGAGAAAGTGGAGTCTACGGTATTGGTTACTTCTTAGGCGTTGACGGAAGGTCAACGGGGCGAGATCAAGTACGGCAAGCGAGGAAAAGGGCTCTTGAGAGCCGTCCGTATCCTTTTGAAAATCTTTATTAAAATGTGTGCTAGTTGCCTCACTTATTGAATGTATTGGGATTGAGTAGCTTTGTACTTATATGAACTTCGTTACATGGGTGATGGTACCACATTGGGCGAAAGCTCACTCTATTGCATTTGTTTTCCTTACAGGGAGATGAATACCTTTTGGGAAACTGTGATTTTGAAGCCGAGTTGAGCTAGATTAATATTCTTTTGTATAGCTCCTCGATGGTTGGAAAACCTTAAGTGTATTTTGATTCAACATTTCCTTTTGAGTTGTAAATTTGTAACCAGACGTGTATAAACGTGTTTGGTAATGTTCATGTGTTATTTTGGTTTGTAAAGGTTCAATTTCAAAGTTGATATGATTTGTTGGTAATTAGTTCGGTTTCAGACAAGATCAGATTTTGAACGACAAAAGAAAAATTTTTGGCTGGAAAGGCACTGGGGAATCCGGCCGAGAATCCGGCCAGATCTTGGCCGGATTGTCTTGGAAATTTTTGAATCGGGTAGTTGGTCACTGCCTCCAATCCGGCCAAGAATCTGGCTGGAAATCCGGCCAGATTCCTGCCAAATTGTGACGTGGCCGGCACTATTCATGTGTGGCTCGATTTTTCCATTTTTCGCTTCGCGAATTAAGAATCGTTTGAGCGCGCTAATATCTTCCGGAACATTTTCAATTGTATATAACCATCTTAGTAGTCCTGACGAGAGTTGAGCAGGCAATCCGCTAACCCCTTTGGTACGCCTTAGGGGAAGGTGGGGCTGTCACGGGTGGTATCAGAGCTTAGGTTAGGAATGAGTTAGGCAAGTTTGAATTTTGTTCCTTAGGACCTGTGACGGAAGTGTAAAGGTACCGTTAAGTGTGATTATGCTTACGTTGTCTAAGATATGAACCCTTTTGCTATTCTTGTAGGCCATGGCTGGAGCAAGTGGAGAGGGCGGGGGAGAACCGCCTCAGCGACGCCCTCGCGTTATCGACTATCAAGAAAGGCCGGGAGGTCCGATCTGACTTTGGTATACCGCTAGTCGGGCTCGTCGTTGTACCCATTGGCGGAACCACTCTTACGTCGATCATGTGGTCGTGGCGGTGCTAGACGTACAGAGGAGGCTTAGACGAGCCGCCGCCAGGGATCACGCGGAGATGCTTAGGCTGAGAGACATCATGAGGATGCAAGCAGACTGGATAGGGGAGCTTCGAGAGGACATAGTTATGGAGCAAAAATGAACTAATGCTCTTAGAGAGCAGTTGCAGGGGGTCAACCATCGTCTGACTAATGTCATCCGGGAGGTTAAAGACCGTTCCAGCGACATTATTAACGAGTGCGAGGCGCTAATCCAAGGTGTGATTGGCGCCAACGCGCAAGTTGAGGCTCCTAGTGACGATACACCTGGAGATGCGAGTACCCCTAGTTCTAGCCAAGGGAGAGAGTCTGTGGCCTCCGTAGAGAACTAGACTAGAACTCTTTTGAACTACTTTTGATTCCATAGGGACAGTAGATCAGGGAAAGAACCTTTAGCTAGCCGTTTTTGTACGTTAGGACTAGCTTTGTATATATAACTTTTGATGACGCTGAGATCCCATGGAATTTCTTTGTTTGTATTCCCCTGACTGTTAATGTGTGACTTGTTTGACACTATTGTGTGATATATATATGTTCTGATTGTGAATATCTTTGGCTCCTTACGTTTACCGTTATCTTTAATGTTATATTTACGTTTTGCCCTAGATCGATTAAACTCCCTGGAAGGCACCCGTAGTAGGCGTGGTCGTGGTCGCAGAGTTAGGCAACCTACGACTGAAGAGGGTACTAGAGGAACCACGTCCGAACCAAACCCTGAACTTAGGGTTGATCCGAATGTGCAAGTGGCCGCAACCATTCAACGAATGACTGACTTGTTGGTTAATGTAGTGGAGCAACAAGGTCAAAACCCAAATTCCAACCCTGAAAACCCTGGTAATCATGTGAAAAGCGAGAACAGGGCCCTCAAAAGGTTTCAGAAGTTTTCCTCACCGAAATTCATTGGGGGGCCTGATCCGAATGTAGCCAAAAGATGGCTAGAAAAGATGGTAGACATCTTTGCTGCCCTACACTATACGGAGGAGAGGCAAGTGACTTTTGCTGTCTTCCAACTGGAAAGGGTGGCCCGTTCCTGGTGGAACGTAATAAGACAGAAATGGGACCGAGAACAAACGATCAGGACATGGGTGAACTTCATGAGGGAGCTCAACGCTAAATTCTTCTCTCCTATAGTTTAAGAATGGAAGGAAGACGAATTTATCCGGCTTCGCCAGGGGACCCAGACTGTCGCCGAGTACGAGAGCCAATTCACAAGACTGTCCAAATTTGCGCCCGAACTCATCATGACCGAACAACGAAGAATAAGGCGCTTTGTCCAGGGCCTGAACGTGGAGATCCAGAAGGATCTAGCTGTAGCCCAGATTAACGCCTTCAGTAATACAGTGGAGAAGGCTCAACGAGTAGAGAATGCTAGGCTACAAGTGAGAAACTTCTAGGCGAAAAAGTGAGAATTTCCTGGAAGCGGTTCGGGGCAGGAGGATAAGAGTACCCCTCTCAAGTTTGGACGGGGAACTGGAGGAGGAATGATGCCGAGAATGTCACGAGGTAGCCCCTCACGAGGTGGCCAAGTTGGGAGAGGCCAAAGAGGAGATTTTCAAAGAGACTCAGCTTCTGCATCTCGCGGACCCTGCGGGTATTGTGGAAAGCCAAATCACGCGGAGGACAATTGCTGGAAGAATGAGGGAAAGTGTTTGCACTGCGGAAGTGCAGACCACCAGTTTCCCACTTATCCGGTTCTATCACGAGATGGAAGGGGAAGCCAGCAATCGACGAGGACCAATTTCAAACCGACTAAGGTGGAAGAAACCAAACCCAAGGTAGCGGCTCGAGTGTATTCACTGGAGCCACAACAGGTCGCCGACTCTTCTGAAGTTGTGGAAGGTACGATTCCTGTATTCCACCGATTTGCGAAAGTCTTAGTAGATCCCAGTGCTACTCATTCATTTGTCAACCCCAATTTTATGTGCGGAATAGATATAAAACCTGCTAGTTTACCCTATGACCTGGAAGTTAGTACTCCTACGGGGGATCATCGTTTGATCACTAGTATGGTTTATGAAGATTGCGAAATCTGGGTAGGAGAGAAGAAGTTGCCAGGGGATTTGATAAGCCTATCCATTAAGGGGTATGACGTAATTCTAGGCATGGACTGGTTAGCCAGGTATAATGCTCAACTTGATTGTAAGAAGAAGGTGGTAGAATTTCGCATTCCTGGGAAGACGACTTTAAGGTTAGATAAAAGGGGTAGGTTAGCCTCATCTGCCTTGATCTCGGGTATTCGGGCTAGGAAATTGCTAAGTATAAGGGCGCAAGAGTTCTTAGCCTTTCTAATCAATACCCCCACAGATAAATTGAAAGTAAATGATTTGCACGTAGTGAAGGAATATCCAGACGTATTTCCTGATGAGTTAGTAGCCCTACCTCCGGAGAGAGAGATAGAATTCAAAATTGATCTGTTACCAGAAACGTCACCTATCTCTAAAACCCCGTATAGAATGGAACCTGCTGAGCTTAAGGAATTGAAATTACAGTTACAAGACCTTTTGGAGCAGAGGTTCATTCGAGAGAGTGGGTCTCCTTAGGGAGCCCTTGTGTTGTTTGTAAAGAAAAAGGATGGGGGCTTGCGGATGTGTATAGACTATCGAAGGCTGACTAATGTAACGGTTAAAAATAAATATCCACTGCCCCATATTGATGAGTTGTTCGACCAATTGCAAGGAGCAGTGATTGTTTTGAAATTAGACCTTCGACAGGGATACTATCAATTACTGATTAGGAAGGAGCACATACCAAAAACTGCCTTCAATTCGAGATATGGGAACTATGAATTTGCGGTCATGCCCTTTGGACTGACCAATGCCCCTGCCGCCTTCATGGATTTAATGCATAGGGGTTTTAAGCCCTACTTGGATCAATTTGTAGTTATTTTTATTGATGACATTCTGGTCTACTCGAAGACTCGGGAGGAGCATGAGAAGCATTTTAGAATCGTTTTACAAACCTTAAGAGAGCATCAGTTGTACGCCAAGTTTAGTAAGTGCGAGTTTTGGCTGGAGAAAATTTCTTTCTTAGGGCATGTAATTTCCCAAGAGAGCATCACTGTTGACCCGGTGAAAGTAGAGTCCGTGACTGATTGGAAGAGGCCAGAAAATCCCACGGAGATTCGTAGTTTTCTAGGGCTGGCTGGGTACTATAGGCGCTTTATTAAGGACTTTTTCAAGCTTGCTGGTCCTTTAACCGACCTGACAAAGAAAAATGGTCATTTCATGTGGGATGCTAGATGTGAAGCAAGTTTTCGAGAGCTAAAGAAAAGATTAACCATGGCACCAATTCTAGTTTTGCCTAACGGAATGGACGGTTTTACCGTTTATACCGACGTTTCGCGGGAAGGTCTGGGGTGTGTGCTAATGCAAAACCAGAATGTGATATCTTTTGCCTCTAGCAAATTAAAATCCCACGAGCGGAACTACCCAACCCACGACCTGGAGTTAGCCGCAGTTATTTTCGCTCTGAAAAAAATGGAGACACTATCTATACGGAATAACTTTCGAAGTTTACTCGGACTATAAGAGCCTTAGATACCTTTTCTCGCAAAAAGAATTGAATATGAGGCAGCGACGGTGGATGGAATTTCTAGAGGACCACGACTGCACCATTAACTACTATCCAGGAAAAGCTAATGTGGTGGCCGATGCCTTAAGTCGAAAGGCTGAAGTTGCGGGATTAATGGTAAAGGAGTGGGCCCTATTAGAATCGGTTTGTGTGTGGAAACCCTGTCTTGGAAGTCATAAGATGATTTTTGGTAATGTTAAAGTAACGTCCACTTTACTGGAGCGGATTAGAGAAGCCCAGAAGGAAGATTCTATGGTACGGAAGTGGGGAGAGAAAGTGGGAAAAGGGGAATTGTTAGATTTTAACTACAATTCTGAAGGAGTTTTGAAATACCGAAACCGAGTGGTGGTGCCTAAAGATGAAGTGTTAAAGAAGGAGATTTTAGAGGAAACTCATCAGTCCAAGTATACGATCCATCCGGGTAGTAGCAAGATGTATCAGGACCTA
The DNA here is from genome assembly GCF_003713205.1 of Coffea eugenioides. Lineage (NCBI taxonomy): Eukaryota > Viridiplantae > Streptophyta > Magnoliopsida > Gentianales > Rubiaceae > Coffea > Coffea eugenioides. The sequence continues at coordinate 56,571,365 of NC_040036.1, read as the reverse complement.
AAAAGAGTCTACTGGTGGGATAACATGAAGAAAGAAATTGGTCAATACGTGCAAAAATGTCTCGTCTGCCAACAAGTTAAGGCGGAACATCAAAAACCATTTGGATTGTTACAACCTCTTGAGATACCCGAATGGAAGTGGGAAAACATTACAATGGACTTCGTTTTAGGTTTGCCGCGAACGCAACGAGGACATGATGCCGTTTGGGTGATCGTCGATCGGTTAACCAAATCGGCCCATTTCTTGCCGGTAAACATGAAGTATTCTATGAACAAATTGACTCAGGTGTATATGGACGAGATCATAAGGCTATATGGAGTTCCTGTAAGCATTGTTTCGGATAGAGATTCTCGTTTTGTGTCTAGATTTTGGCAAAAATTTCAAGAAACCCTGGGGACCAAACTCAATCTTAGTACCACTTATCACTCCCAGATGGATGGACAGTCGGAGCGAACCATTCAAACCCTCGAAAACATGTTACGGACTTGCATTTTAGATTTCGGGGGTAGTTGGGGCCAACATGTGACCTTAGTAGAGTTTGCTTACAATAACAGTTACCATTCGTCAATTCAAATGGCTCCATACGAAGCGCTTTACGGGAGAAAGTGCTGGTCACCGATCTATTGGGAGGAAGTCGGCGAAATGAAGGTTCTAGATCCAACAGCTATTCCATGGATGGAGGATGCACGAGAAAAGTCAAGCTGATACGACAAAGACTCCAAACAGCTCAAAGCCGACAAAAGAGCTATGTGGACAATCGAAGAAAAGATCTGGAGTTCGAAGTTGGGGACCGTGTTTTTCTTAAAGTCACACCGTTACGAAGCGTCACGGCGGATAGAGGAAAGAAACTTCAATCGAGATCCGTTGGACCTTTTAAAATTCTCCAGAGAATTGGGAAAGTAGCGTATCGGCTTGAGCTACCATCAAGTCTGTCTAGGATTCACAACGTCTTCCACGTCTCGATGCTTAAGAAGTATTATCCCGACCAGTCTCACATCTTACAACCGGAGAAAATTGAGATAGATGAGTCACTCACCTACGAAGAAAAACCTGTACAGTTGCTTGACCGAAAGGTTAACGAGCTGAGAAACAAACAAATTCCTTTAATGAAGATCTTGTGAAAAAATCATGGGATAGAAGAGGCTACCTAGGAGGTGGAAGAAGAAATGCAAAAGAAATACCCTGAGCTGTTTGTGAATCAAGGTGAGAAATTTCGAGGACGAAATTCTTTTAAGGGGGAGAAAGTGTGAGAACCCAAAAATTTTCTTATTTTCTAGGTTTTATTTTATTTAATTGCATGTTTTTTCTATATTTTCTTTATTAGAAAAATTTTCTAGATAATTTTTAAGAGTAAAAATAGTTTTTAAATCATTTTTCTAGTATAAATTAGTTCATGAGAAATTAGGAGTGTATACCGGGCGTGGGACCCACTAGTGCGGTAAGTGCGATAAAATTCGGCCAATTAGGTTAAGTTTTGTATACAGGGATTAATTTACTAGGTGTTAAGAGGTAATTAGAGGTTACCTATATGAATTAGTATTGGAGAGACAAGAAGATAAGTTTAAACTTAAAAGGGTGCTAGGTGTCACGTTCTTATTGGAGCTTGGACTTTGACCATCTTACCACCTTTACCAAATAACCAAAAATTGACCCAAAAATCATCTTCATTTCAAGCATCTTGGTCGAAAATCTTAGGGAGAGAAAAGAAGAAAGCCTTCAACTTATTTCTTCCAAATCTTGCTCAATCTTGTAATCCAACCATAGAACTCCAAATTTACTCCCTAAAAATCCTTTGCTAGGTAGGATATTAGAAGTTGGTGGAGTTGTTTCGGAAGAAAGAGACCTAAGTTACTACCTTTCTTGAGGTATCAAGGTATGGTGTGTAAAGATTCATTGTTTGTTTCTAATAATGGTTTATTCATGACTTGTGGTAGCTAAAAATGTTAATTTATGGAAGATTTGATGACTTTTAGTGGAGTTTGATAAATTTCTGATTTTATTCATGATTTTTCTGATTTTATATGATAAGTGTTGGTTGGCCATGGATGATGGCTTGGTATGGTCTAAAGTGGTGCTTTGGTGTGTTAATTGTAGTTATTTACAGAAAATTTCCGCTTTGTGTGGAAAATTTCAGACTTAGGGTTTTGAATTGGGGCTTTTTTAGGGTTATTATGGAACTCTTGAATTGGCTTTGTTTAAAGGGTATTGTAACCCTAATAAGGTGTATTGAATGGCATAGGACTTGTACTTGTAGTTGTGGTTGTGTTGGTTGAAAATGAAGGATGAATTGTAGGATGGAAATCTGAAATTTTAAGGGGAAATGCTGTCCAAATTTTAGGGCCATATGATTTCTTGGAATTGGGTTGCTTAGAGTGTTAGTAACTTTGGGGTTATCTAAACCTTTAGCACCAAGTGTTCCTTATATTTCTTTCAAGTTATTTCGGCTTTACATTAGTGATGTGTGGTTTGGGTTTATGACTCGTATTCGAGTCTCATTGTGTTTTCTTGAATGTTTTAGGTGTGCCGGTGACTCAAGGCACTCGTTGGGTGAAAATTTGTGAAAACTCTCTTTGTGTGATTGGTGAGTGTACTACTCACATGATTGTTACCTCATGGCTTTGTTATACTTGCAATCTTTGATTTGAATGCTTGTGTATACTGCTAAAATTGGTTGAGACGAGGGTGTACTTTATCACTCTCGCACTCTTTGGCATATGTGACTGTTTACTGTATCAATTGAATGTCTCTTGAATATACTTGAACTAGTGTCGTTTGGACGTGTATCCAACGACTTTTACTATTGACTCTAAGCTCAACTCCATCCGCGGTCAATTGACTCGAGCCAGCAAAGGCATGGTCGAGGAGATTGACAAGCCATGGGGACTATTTCTATGGAATCATTGGGTATGAGACTCTTGATTTCTGTATACTCGAGTATTACCATTTTAAACTGGTTGGAGTTCGGGCCCGGTAGGGGTATGTGAGGTGGAAGGAAATTGGAGAAAATGGAGTCTACAGTATTGGTTACTTCTTAGGCGTTGACGGAAGGTCAACGGGGCGAGATCAAGTACGGCAAGCGAGGAAAAGGGCTCTTGAGAGCCGTCCGTATCCTTTTGAAATTCTTTATTAAAATGTGTGTTAGTTGCCTCATTATTGAATGTATTGAGATTGAGTAGCTTTGTGCTTATATGAACTTCGTTACGTTGGTGATGGTACCTCATTGGGTGAAAGCTCACTCTATTGCATTTGTTTTCCTTACAGGGAGATGAATACCTTTTGGGAAACTGTGATTTTGAAGCCGAGTTGAGTTAGATTAATATTCTTTTGTATAGCTCCTTGATGGTTGGAAAACCTTAAGTGTATTTTGATTCAACATTTCCTTTTAAGTTGTAAATTTGCAACCGTACGTGTATAAACGTGTTTGGTAATATTCATGTGTTATTTGGTTTGTAAAGGTTCAATTTCAAGGATGATATGATTTGTTGGTAATCGGTTGGGTTTCGGACAGGATCAAATTTTGAACGACAAAAGAAAAATTTTTGGCGGGAAAGGCACAGGGGAATCCGACCGAGAATCCAGCCAGATCTTGGCCGGATTGTCTTGAAAATTTTTGAATCCGGGCAGTTGGTCACTATCTCCAATCCGGCCAGATTCCGGCCGGATTGTGACGTGGCCGGCACCATTCATGTGCGGCTCAATTTTTTCGTTTTTCGTTTCACGAATTAAGAATCTTTTGAGCGCGCTAATATCTTCTGGAACGTTTTCGATTGTATATAACCGTCTTAATTGTCCTGGCGAGAGTTGGACAGGCAGTCCGCTAACCCCTTTGGTATGCCTTAGGGGAAGGTGGGGCTGTCACACCTAGTCCCGACGAGAGTTGGGCAGGCAGTCCGCTGATACCCTAGGATTCGCCCTAGGGAGAGGTGGGGCTGTCACAGGTGGTATCAGAACCTAGGTTTGAATTGGCCTGTGCGTGTTAGAAATTTTTGACTTGAGGATTATATTTGATTATTTCCCCTTAAGAGTACTTAAGTTTTATCTACACTTTGTGTAGGATGGACGGACATAGTTGCCCTAGTGATAGTCCAGTTAGCGAGCCACCTCGTGGAGTACTCCCGATGATTAAGTACCAGATTAGGCCCGGAGGGCCTACCATACACTGGAGTCCAGCCAATCATTTTCGGCGTTGTGAGTACCGCCATACTTATGCCTATCCTAATACCGTTGTTTTGGCCATGGTAGAGGAGAGGGAAGCTCTAGCGAAGGACAATGCCAGGTTTGAAGCTGAGGTGAATCAGTTAAAGGAAACTATTAAAATGCAAGTTGAGCGAATCAAGGAACTTGAGTATGATGTGGTTGAGCACCAGGAAAGGGTTGGTGATCTTTGCGCGCAGTTGGGAGAAGCTCAGGAGCGCATGGTTACGAGAACTATGAAGGTGAGGACTAGAGTCGAGTCGATCTAGAACATTTGTGATGACCTACTTGGAGATGTGAGTGATGAGGCTTCTCACATTGGAGGTGAGGCAGGAGCTGAACCTGCCCAGGACGGGAGGTCAGCTAGTCCCGCAGTGGAATAGGTCTTCCCTTCTAGGTTAGGATTGTGGATGATTTTGACCATTGTACGTAGAAAGGATAGGGGATGTGGTGACTTGGTGGTTGTATAGTTTTCTTTTGACTGCGTACACTGGCTTTTGCATGATATGACTTGATGAACTGTGCCTGTATTTTTGAGGCTCATACTTGATACTTTTGGCCTTGTTAGCTTGTAAATGACTGCTATGAGCCATTGAATGTATAATACTTTGACTTTGACTTTGACTTGACTTTATTTCGAATTGGCATTTAACTGCTTTGTGTTTTCCTTTGCTTATCGTGATTTCAACTTCATTTTTCTTTGACTTTCGATTGTAAATAAGTATCTATTGTTTACTCAAAACTTGCTTACCTATTAGTTATAATATTTGGACCCTAGAACAGTGAGTGATAATGGAAGGTAGACGACAATGTGGTCGGGGTCGTGGGCGTGAACCCAGGCAAACCCAAGACCATGAAGAGGAAGAAGGGTCTGTAGCCAATCAGAACCAGGAACCAAGAGGTGGAGAAGGGGACCACATAGCTATGGCTATCAATCATATGACTGACCTACTAGCTAGATTGGTTGACCAGCAAGGTCAAGTACCGGGTAACCAGCCAAAGGACCCTGAAGTTGGTGAGGATAGGGCCTTGGAATAGTTCCAAAAGTTTGCTCCTCCAAAATTTCTTGGGAGACCCGATCCCGAAGTTGCCGAAAACTAGTTTGAGCGAATGGAGGATATGTGAGAACCCGTAATTTGTATTTTCTAGGTTTTCGCATTTTTCATGGCTTGTTTTCTGCATTTTCGTGAGTAGGAAAATTTCTAGATATTTTTAAGGAGCAGATATAGTTTTTAGATGATTTTTCTAGTATCGAATAGGTTTTGAGAAATTAAGAGCGTATATCGGACGTGGGACCCACTAGTGCGAAAAGTTCGGAAAAATTCGGCCAACTAGGTTAAGTTTTGGATACTGGATTTAATTTACCGGGTGTTAAGAGATGATTAGAGGATACTTTATGGATTAGAGTGAGAGGGAACAAAGTGATGACTTGCATTAATGAAGGTGACAAGTGTCACCCTTGGATTAGTCCTTAAGTAAGACTATTATTCCTTGTCTTACCATTTGGTTAAAATATCTCAAAAATTACCAAAAATTCACTCTTTTCTTCTCCATCTTGGCCGGCCTTCTCTAGCAAAGGAAGAAAGAAAACTCTTCAAAGTTTTGGCTTCCATCTAGCTCAAATCCTCCAAAACAATCACTTAAACTTGTTTCTACTCCATAAAACCTCTTCATTAGGTGTTAGTGAGTTGTTTGGTGAAGTGTTTTGGGAAGCTAAGGTGTCAAGCAACTCTCCCTCTCTTGTTTTACTAGGTGAGTAGTGAATGAACCTTCTCCTTCACCTAATGAAGCTTAATTTGTGCTTAGTGGTAGTTAAAATGTTGAATTTTGTGGTTTATTTCTTGATTTTGGATGAAGTGGTGAAGTTTTCCATTTATTGGTGATTTTTCTGTTTATATATGAATTTGAGGGTGTGGCCTTGTATGATGATTGAAAATGGTATATAATGATTCTGGAAGGTGGAAAAAGTGGAAGATTGCAACCAATTTCTGTTTTGGAAGAAAATTGAAAAACCTAGGGTTCTTATGGGAGCATTCTGTCCGAATTTTTAGGTCCTAGATAGAGGCCGAATTGGCCTTAGCTCAAAACATGAAAGTTATAGGGAATGATATTTTAAAGGTGCCTACAAAATTTCAGGTCAATCGAAGTAGTGTGGAATGAGAAAAATCGAAATTACTATTTCTGTTCTGGTTTTACCCGAATGTAAGAATTGCGCCTGTAATTGGTTGTTTTGGTCAGTATTTCTTCCGAATTCGTTGTTTAGGTCTTCTGATGAAATGTAACCCTGTTTCTTATCTTTCAGATGGTTTTGGAATTTCTGGATTTGGACTTGGATAGCCTGATTTTTGATGTTTCCGCTAGAATGCGTTTTGTGAATCTGTTTTCCGGTTCTGGTGTAGTTTCTTGCATGTTTGACCTAGTTACCCTCGAAACTGGACTGAGTGGCCTTCTTCAATATTGTAGCCTATTATGTCCTGAATATATCTGCAAAATTTCCGGTCAAACGGATCTGTGTACCTCGAGTCATAACCAAAACACTCGCACCTGTTTTGTACCCTGAAATTGTGTACGTTTTGAATTTCAGCCTCTGTCCGTGCATTTTTCGGTTTTGATCCTGTACGATCTGGGTGTCGACTCCTTCATAAGAAATGTAGATCTTGGTTTTGGCTTCGAAACGGTATAAAGTGCGTCGAAATCCGAGTTCCGTAGCTTCCGTTATGACCCAAACAAGATCAATCATCAGAACTGCCTTTGAATCTGGACAGTTCTGACGGGTACTTTGACACTCAAATTTCGTTCTGTTCTGAGTGGATTCAGGTCTTGGCCAAAACATCAAAGTTTTAGCCTTATGTCTCAGATTTCTAATGCCTTTAAAATTTCCTGATTTGGATTTGTGAGTTGGGAATTATAGTCCAGTAAACATACCCTGTCCGTTACTTTGGAGTGCGAATTCCTGGAACGGTTTTCTGCACTTTCGACCCATCTCTGTTCAGATCCGGAGTTAGGGGTCTTCATGAAAGGTATAGAATTTTCTCTTAGCTTCGCAACGGTACCTCATGTACCTTGATCCGACATTCCTAGGCTAACTTTTGATCAAAACGGTTTGAGAAGGCAGATTTGACCATTTCCGTTTGCCGTTCCGCGCGGGCGCGTGCACCCGTTTTGCCGTTTCCGCACTTGCATGTGCTGATTTTGCCGTTTTGCTTGTTTTAAGTATGTTAGTAGCCGTTTGTGATATATTGTGACACAATTTTCAATTTCAGACGTTGGTGAGCTAGGTGGAGCCGGTGGGGCCTACTAGCTACTCCTCGCGGCACGAATTTCGTACTTTTGCTCTTTTGTTCGTTGTGTAAGTATTCAGGCCGCTCTTATGTGTTAGTTGTTTATGTGTTTTGATATGTATGAAAAGGGTACCTAGGCGAGGGTGTACTTTATCGCACTCGACCTAAACCCTAATTTACGCACACATTTGTATATGGCATATGTATATGAATCATTTTGGAACTAAACCCCTTGAGCTTGTGGCTCGGGGTGACTTTTGTATAATTTTGTGAAGTTTGTGAGTTTGGTGTTGATTTTCCGACCGAGATGGACTATTCGTGCCGGTCAGGGCTTGGTCGAAGCCAGTCCAACTTAGTCTGAGGTCACCAAGTTTGTGAATCCGGTTCACCGAGAATGTGGACCAAGTTTGTGACCCGAGCCTGTGACTCAAGCTCAAGTTTGTGATTTCGTTCGTCCGGGCAAGTTTGTGAGGTGACTGGCCAGTGAGGGTGATAAGGTGTTCGGTGGGTGTACAAGTGAAGTTTCTACGGACCTTATTTATGGTCGACGGAGTGTCGACAGGAGATCACACATGGCAAATGACTTGGCTTTGGAGCCACCTGTATCCTTATTATGTGATGTTACTTTTCTGCTTTTGCTTTACTCTTACTGTGCAATTGTTGTTACGTGAGATTTACGCTTTTGCCCCTGTTTACTTACTAAGCATATAGCTTACCCCTTTCCTTTTGTTTTCCTTAGCAGGAGCCGACGCCGGGACTTTTGACACATACACTAGTATAGTTAGGTTTGATTGTAACAGTCGGACAGTTAGGATGTTTGTTTTTGTTTTGGTGGTTTGTATAAGAACCCTCCATAGGGTCTACCTTCTGCTGGTTGTTATTCTAATGTATTAGAGTGGTTTGACTCGATACTTTTGAAGATGTAAATAGAACTCTTTTGGCGTTAGATATATTGTGAATAGTATGCTTGTAGGTTTATCTAATTTTATTGTTTTGAAATTTTGAGTCCCGGCGAGAGCTGGGCAGGCGGCCCGCCGAACCCTCTGGTTCGCCTTAGGGGGAGGTGGGGCCGTCACAGGATATATTCGCTACGTTACATTACACTGAAGAAAGGCAAGTGACCTTCGCAGTTTTCCAGTTGGAAGGCGTGACCCATTCTTGATGAAATGTAGTGAGGGCAAAGTGGGACAGGGTACAAACCCTACGTACTTGGTTAAACTTTACTAGGGTATTCAATAAGAAGTTCCTCCCACCCTTAATCCAGGAGAAAAGAGAGGATGAATTTATCAAACTGCGTCAAGGCACATCAAGTGTAGCAGAATATGAGACCCAGTTCACCGGACTCTCTAAATTTGCTTCGGAAATGGTGGTTATTGAGCAAAAATGCATAAGGTGTTTTGTCCAGGGTTTGAATGTGGAGATTCAAAAGGACTTAGCTGTAGCTCAAATCGACATGTTTAAGGATGCTCTTGAGAAAGTTCAAGGAGTGGATCAGGTCCAATTTCAAGTTCAGACCGTTCAAGCCAAGAGACGTGGAGCATCTAGTAGTGCTTCCGGGCAAGACGATCAACATGTACCATCTCCTAAGTTTGGGAGGGGTACGAGTGGAGTTCGAATCTCAAGGACACCAAGAGGAGCACCATCCAGAGGGGCTCAAAGTGGAAGGGGACAACAGAAGCCTATCTCCCAAGGAGCTCCTACACCCGCTTCTCAAACAAGCTGTGGATATTGTGGTAAGATAAACCATACCGAAGATGCTTGTTGGCGCAATTAGGAAATATCTCCGTTGCGGAAGTTCCGAGCATCAGATCGCTACCTGCCCTGTTAAAAATCGTGAAGGAAATGAGGATGCGCAGCCAGAGAAGTCAAACCCTAAGCAACTAACTGCTAGTGGGAGTAGGTCAAAAGTCTTTCTAGGGTTTTTGCTTTGGACCATCAGCGAGTCCCTGAGTCATCTGATATAGTGGAAGGTACGATCCCTGTATTCCACCATTTAGCTAAGCTTCTAATTAACCCTAGGGCAATCCATTCTTTTGTGAATCTTGCCTTTATGTATGGTATTGATGTGAATCCTATTAAATTACCTTATGTCTTAGAAGTTAGAACACCTACTGGGGATCAAAGCCTAATTACCGATACGGTTTATAAGAATTATGAGATTTGGGTAGGAGAACGGAAGTTGGTCGTAGAATTGATAAGTTTAGACCTCAAGGGGTATGACGTGATATTAGGCATGGATTGGTTGGCTCACTATAATACTCAGTTGAATTGCAAGACTAAGGTGGTGGAATTCTCTATACCAGGAAAGACGACTGTAAGATTAGATGTGCGAGGTAGATTAGTCTCGTTTGCACTTATTTCGGGAATTCGAGCTAGAAAATTATTGAGTAAAGGAGCGCAGGGTTACTTAGCTTTCTTAATTAATACTCCTGGAGATAAGGTGAAACTGGAGGATGTGTTAGTAGTAAATGAATTTCCAGACGTTTTCCCTGACGAGTTGAAGTCAATGCCGCTAGAGAGGGAAATAGAATTTAAGATCGATTTAGTGCCTGGAATCGCTCCTATTGCGAAAACACCATACCGAATGGCCTCTGCTGAACTTAAGGAACTAAAACTGTAGTTACAGGATTTGTTAGAGCGAGAGTTTATTCAAAAAAGTGAATCACCTTGGGGAGTGCCTGTCCTATTTGTTAAAAAGAAGGTTGGCAGTTTGAGGCTCTATATAGATTATCGCGGCTTAAATGATGTCACGGTGAAAAATAAATATCCTTTGCCGGACATTGATGAGTTGTTTGATCAGTTGCAAGGAGCGATGATTTTCTCTAAGTTGGACTTGAGACAATGTGAGAACCCGTATTTTTCATTTTCTAGGTTATATATATATATATTTTTTTTTTCATGGCTTGTTTTCTGCATTTTCGTGATTAGAAAAATTTCTAGATGAATTTAAGGTGCAGATATAATTTTTAGATGTTTTTTTTCTAGTATCGAATGGATTTTGAGAAATTAAGAGCGTATACCGGACGTGGGACCCACTAGTGCGAAAAGTTGGGAAAAATTCGACCAACTAGGTTAAGTTTTAGATACTGGAGTTAATTTATCGGGTGTTAAGAGATAAGTAGAGAGTTGCAATTTGGATTGATATGAGAGAGACAAGTTAGGTAGGTATTTAATAAAAGGTGACAAGTGTCACTTGGCTATTGGTTGGACCATTTGACTACTATTGCATGTCTTACCAATTGACTTAAATATCTTAAAATTCACCAAAAATCCCTCATTCTTCTCTTCCTCTTGGCCGAATCTCTTAAGCAAGGAAAGAAAGAAAACTCTTCAAGATTTTGGCTTCCATCTTGCTTCAATCAACTTACTCAACCATCCAACCTTGATTTTGCTCCATAAAACCACTTAAGGAAGTGTTGGTGAGTTGTTGTGTGGAATTATTTGGAAAGCTAAGGTGACCAATAGCTCTCTCTCTCTTGTTTTAAGGTAAGTTGTGAAGAACCACCCTCCTCCTTTAATTGATGCTTAAATCATGCTTAGTGGTAGTAGAAGATGCAAGTTTATGGATTAATTCTTGATTTGTGGTTGAAATGATCAAGTTTTATTATTTTTGGGGATTTTTCTGTTTTAATATAAGCATGATTGTGTGGTTATCTATGATGATTGGAAATGGTCTATAATGACTTAAGGAGGTGGGAAAAGTGATTAATTGCAACCAATTTCAGGTTTGGAAGAAATTTCAGAAAATTAGGGTTCTTGAGGGAGCATTCTGCCCGAATTTTTAGCTCCTAGTTAGAGGCCGAATTGGCCTTTCCTTAAAACATGAAAGTTGTAGGAAATGACATTTTAGAGGGGTCTACAAAATTTCAGGTCAATCAGAGTAGTGTAGAATGAGAAAAGTAGAAATTACTATTGCTGTTCTGGTTTTACCCGAATGTAAGAATTGCGCCTGTAATTGGTTGTTTTGGCTGGAATTTCTTCCAAATTGGTTTTTGAGGCCTTCTGATGAAATTTATCCCTGTTTCTTAGCTTTCATCTGGTTTTGGAATTTCTTGATTTGGACTTGTAGAACCTGAGTTATGATGTTTTCGCTAGAATGCGTTTTGGTGAATCTGTTTTACGTTTTTGATGTAGTATCTTGCATTTTCGACCTGTTTGCACTCAAAACTGGGTTGAGTGACCTTCTGTGATGTTGTAGCGCTGTCTCTTAGCTTCGATATTGTGGGTCTTGCACCCTCATCCGATAATCGTAGTGAAATTGGTGCCATTACCGCAAAATGAAAACAAAAACTATTTTTTTTTCAGGGCCAAAGCTAGTTACATTTCCGAAATTTCTGGTTTCCTTTAATGGTTGTATATACTTATGGAACCCTATTGGGGTCATGTTTGGCCTTGGTTTATGACTCGTTATCGAGTCTCATGGTATTTGTTTGCATGTTTTAGGACGTGACCGTGGTGCACAACGTTCTTTTGACGGAAGTGAATGAAACCACATTTGCGAGCTTAGTGAGTGTTCTATATACGTTTTGTTTCTATGACTTTGTGGATTGTTGTGACTATGTGGTTATTTGTGAACATTTGATTAAATGTTAATTGTTTTCTACGATTTCTAAAATGATCTTTTGCTAGGTGAGTGTGTACTTTATCGCACTCGACCTAAATAAATATGAGATTTTTGGTGTTTAAATGTTGAAATATTAATTGCGCATGAATGTAAGCCTTTTGGCTGAACTGGGCCCTTGCCTTTGTTACCGATCGACTCGAGCCAGAAGCGGACTCGGTCGGGCGATTTGGTGACCTGGGTGCACATTTGGTATACTCGAGTAGTACCTTGTAGTCTGGTCAATGTCCGGATGGGTGGAGTCCGGTCAACGTCCGGATGGGGGGGAAAGCCTGGCCAACGTCCAGGGGGAGGTAAACAAGAATGAACAAACGAACGTCAAAAAAAACAACGAGGGGTTTACTTACAAAGATGCAATTTTAAATAATTGGAGGAATAAGGAAATGAATGGGAAACGAACAAGGAATTGCTCCTTGTGAGCCTGTATCCTTTTAATGAATGTATTATGATTGCTTTATATTGGACATGTTTTCTGGATTATTTGTTATTACATGATTAATGTCCTTGTTCAATTACTTGTTTTTGTATATAGAATCTCACTGAGCTTTTAGCTCACCCCTTTAGTTTGTTTTCCTTAACAGGGGAAGGCGAGCAAGGACGAGAGCTCAGTTTAGACTAGCCTAGACTAGTTTTTGGTTTTGTAATGGTTCTCGCCCTAGTGCTTGGCACCGGCTGGATGTGTGGTGAACTGAGAACCTTTGTATATTCGATGTTTGTACTCCCTTTTGAGATAGTAATGTACATAAGTTTTGCGTTAAGTTTTGGATCGTCGTTATATTTATTCTCGTGATTTATTTCGATTTTTAATTGAGGGTTGTAGTGAACGACTGAGTCCCGGCGAGAGCTGGACAGGCGGTCCGCCGAACCCTGGGGTACGCCCTAGGGGGAGGTGGGGTCGTCACAGGTGGTATCAGAGCTTAGGCTTCAGATTCCTGTAGTGTATCCTAGGCTTGAAGTTTAGGATGCCGGACTGTGAGATTTGATTTGATTCGATTTGAATTGAAAGTTAAGCGATTGAGGGATAAAACCTATAACTGCTTCGCGTGGTCTCGGCGCGGAGTGACCCTGGACTAAGTGGTGAATAAGTATGAGGGACTAAGTGAAGCTATGAATTGCGAATGTTATAGGCCTTAAATCTTTCTCATGGTATCTGAGGATCATAGATAGGTATGTCAGGTAGGAATTCCGATTGTAGATAGTTTACTCTTGGGACTGCAGCTCGAGATGTGAATTATCTTATTTCAGATTCTTGTGCCTGAGTACTCCAAAGTTGAGGCGCTGCTAAGTACTTGAGACTTGCATTTTGGGAACATGAACAGGCTTTGTCTGACTAGAATGAGCACAAGAGGACAGGGACATCTAGTTTGGATAGTAAGTGATGTGAGGGACTGGACGGGCTGATACTGGGACGACTTCACCTTTTCCTTTTGATTTACCTGTATATTGTTACTACATGACGTTAGTATACATGTGTGTACATGGTTATCTGTCCAACTTGATATGTATTTGTGTATTTGCTTATCCGTCTTCTTGATATGGCATGTTATGTGCGTATATGTTTATTGGTGTATTTGGAATGCTAGAATTTGTTCCTGTAGTCAATTTACTGTGTTTATTTACTAAGTTACCTTTTGGGGAAAAGAAAAGAAAATAGAGAGGGAAAACATATATATGGACGGGAGACGTAGTCGTGGATGTGGAGCTAGTCGTGGCCGTGGAGCTAGGCAAGGTCAAGAACCGAGAGAAGAAAGAGAAACAGTGGCCGAGCAAGAACAGGGACCGAGGGTTGAGGCTGGAGAT
>NC_040036.1:56415792-56556469 GCF_003713205.1 Coffea eugenioides | reverse complement strand
TTTGAGCTGCCCAGGCCAATGCACAGCAGCTTTTCTCAATGAATGAATAATTAGCCTCATACTGCGTGAACTTCTTGCTTAGATAGTAAATGGCTTGCTCCTTCCTTCCAGAGTCATCATGCTGCCTAAGGACACAACCAACTGCTTCTTCAAGCACAGATAGGTACATGATTAATGGTCGACCCGGCTTGGGTGGCACCAGGACTGGCGGATGTAACAAATAGTCTTTGATTTTATCAAAAGCTTGTTGGCATTCTTCACTCCAATACAAGGGCACATTCTTTCTCAACAATTTGAACAACGGCTCGCATGTGGCAGTTAACTGGGCAATGAATCTCCCAATAAAATTGATCTTTCCTAAGAAGCTTTTCAAGTCCTTTTGAGTTTTCGGCACTGGCATATCTCGAATTGCTTTGATTTTTGCTGGATCTATCTCTATGCCTCTTTTACTAACAATGAAACCCAACAATTTACCAGCTGGTGCCCCAAAAGCGCATTTCGCAGGATTTAGCTTCAAATTGTACTTTCGCAACCTTTCGAACAGCTTCTTCAAATCAACCAAATGGTTCTCTGCCCTTTTAGACTTGATTATGATGTCATCCGAACAGCTTCTTCAAATCAACCAAGTGGTCCTCTGCTCTTTTAGACTTGATTATGATGTCATTCACGTAGACCTCCATATCCCGGTGGATCATATCATGAAACAGGGTGGTCATGGTCCTTTGATAAGTAGCTCCGGCATTCTTTAGACCAAATGGCATCACTCGGTAGCAAAACGTGCCCCAAGGGGTGATAAAAGCAGTCTTCTCCCTATCCTCTTCTGCCATCAAAATTTGGTGGTATCCAGCGAAGCAATCACAAAAAGATTCAATCTCATGCCCAGCGGTATTGTCCAGGAGAATGTGAATATTTGGCAGAGGAAAATCATCTTTAGGACTGGCCTTATTGAGGTCTCTATAATCCACACAAACTCGCACCTCTCCATTCTTTTTTGGAACAGGGACTGGATTCGAAAGCCAAATAGGGTAATGGGAAACAATGATAATGTTGGTTTTGAGCTGTTTTTCAATTTGTTCTTTTATTTTGAGGCCATATCTGGTTTGAATTTTCGGGGTTTTTGTTTTACGGGTGGAAAAGTAGGGTCTGTGGGCAACTTATGCACTACCACATCAGTTGAAATACCAGTCATATCATCATAGGACCATGCGAATACATCCTGGAATATAGTCAAAAATTCAAGCATCTCCTTTTTCTGCCTCTCATTCAAATGAATACTAATTTGCACCTCCTTAACTTCATCTTTAGTGCCAATGTTAACCTTTTCTGTTTCTTCCAGGTTCGGTTTTGGTTTCTCCTCATATTGTTCAAAGTCCTTTGCAAAAGAATCGAATACCTCCTCATTATCACTCTCGCTTTGGAGCTCGGATTCCCAGACCTCCAAGTCGTGAGTGATATAGAGATTGCCATTATTGAATTCCAGAATAGTGATATCCAAAGGGTCAAATAGTTTTATTTTTGGCCATCTGAAAGAATTAACGAATTTGGGATAATAAGCAAACAAATATACAACAAACAAATGAACAAGCAACATGATAGCAATATAAACAAACGAATAAACAAATCAACATGACAAGAACAACTTGTGCATTTTCATAAAACCTTTGATTGAAAGCGAAAACAAAAGAAAACAAGCAGGAACGAAATGAAAACTTAACAATATTTTCACGTGCAAACTTTAGTCAAAGGTAAAGATGCTTTCATTAGCTATTTACAGATGCAGAAGTATTTTCATGAATTCGTATGAATGACAAACCCCTTTAGGTTTACCGAAACTCCTTCTGAATGGGCAGAAACTCGACTGTCCAATTGGAAATTGATCCTTCAGGGATGTCGGAAAACTCGGCCTCATCTGGGAAACTGTATTCAAATGTTGCCCCAATGAACAATTGGGCCAAACTAGTTTCGATTCCGTCAACTGGGTTAATCTCTGACGTGATCACTCGGTTGGTCGTGGAAAAGTATAATGCAGTGGTGGAATATCAAGGGCGCTTTGCCTGCCTTCTTTCTCTGCTCTCTTGCGTTCCTTCATTTCTTTGATGTCTTTAGCGGTTGGTCGGAAACCCAAACCGAATGAATCCTTTTTCTCCACAATTTCCACTGATTTCATAATTCCTTGCAGATCACGTCCCAGCCCTTTGTCAAACTCATATCCTCCGCGGATCATTTCCTTAGCCATCATGACACTGGCCTTTGACAGAGCTCGTTCCTCTTTTGTTATCCAAGTTACGGAGACGATATCAGCTGTGCTATGAGGGGTCACTATGGCGTTTCGGCTACCATCTTCTTTGGACCCAGAATCAGCAATCACGAGGCAATCCTCCTCGGCAAAGATAGTTATCAATTTGTCATTTACTATGAATTTCAACAATTGATGCAATGAAGAAGGCACCGCTCCGGACTTATGAATCCACGGCCTTCCAAGCAAAATATTGTAAACACTAGAAAAATGCATAACTTGGCAAGCTATTTGAAACTGTGCGGACCCCATCTCGACTACTAAATCCACTTCTCCTAGAGGTTCTCTTTGTGCTCCATCAAAACTTCTAACTATGGTCCCTGAAGGCCTCAGCTTGATATCTTGCAACCCTAGCTTTTCCAAGGTACTCCAAGGACAGATATTAAGCGCAGATCCATTGTCAATCAATACCTTTGGCAAAATTTTCCCGTTGCACCTCACAACTATGTACAGAGCCTTGTTATGTCCAATGCCTTCCGCAGATAACTCATCATCAGAGAAAGTGATTTGTTTTGTAAATAACACACTCCCAACTATATGTCAGAAATTAGCAACCGAAATGTCCTTAGGGATTTGAGCTTTGGTCAACACTTCGAGCAACGCATCCCTATGCATATCCGAAGAAAAGAGCAGATCCAACATGGATATTTGGGCGGGCGACTTGCTTAGCTTCTCGACTACATTATATTCGCTTCTTTGGAGCCTTTTAAGAAAATCCAAGGCTTCCTTCTCGGTAATTGTTGGTTTAGCGGGCAGCTCGGGGTTATTTGTTTGAATCGGAATGGTAGCTCCAAACGGACTTGCAATCCTCCCTGGTCTAGTGACCACTGACACCTCTTCTTTGGCAATTGACTTTTCTCCAATTTGTATGACAGGTTCATCGTAGTTCCATGGCACTCGCTGCAAACTCAGAACAGGCTCCTGCTCCGGAAATTCGATGACCATTGGCTCCAAAGCCTTGCTCTCAGCTAGAGTGAGATCCAAAATAAAAGGCCTTTTATCCTCCTCAAACGGCACCTCTATTATAAATGGTTGGTCTGTGATCCCAAACACCTCAGCTTCCCTTGCCAATTTTTTGACTTGCTCCTCATACTCTGCATCGTCCAGAATGACTCCAATGGTATTAGCGTGTTCAGGCAAGGGGTTCCTATTTATATTCGGCCCTTGTGCCTCCTTTTTCCTGATTACAATCTCTCCGGCTTCAATCATATCTTGAATTCTATGCTTAAGAGCCTTGCAATCAACAGTCGAATGTCCGGGTGCCCCTGAATGATAAGCACAGACGGCTTGTGGGTTATACCCAGCGTATATGCCATATGGATAGGTCAGAGGGGGTACCGTGCCAATTTTCCCGGCGGCCTTTAACTGGTCATACAATTGGTCTAGAGGCCTGCCTAAATTGGTAAATGTACGGCTAGGGGGTCGGTTGTAAGGTTCAGGAGGTTGAGGATGGTTGTAAACAGGTCTATTTGGGGGAGGAAATTTTGGGTTATATGGAGGGCGAGGTCTGTTTTGGGGCGGATTTGGTTGAGAAACTTGAAAAGGAGCTAAAGGCGGGTTAGGATAGCTTGGGCGAGGTCGAGGGTGGTGGATATTGGTAGTATATACATGGTGCGGGTTTGAATAATAAGGGTAATGTGGTTGATAGGTTGGATTGTGTTGGTATCGGGGTTCGGGTGAAGGGTTCTGGTTCCAGATAAAAGTTGCATACCCCTCTTTCTTTTTAAACTGCGGCTTCTTTCCACTGCTCCCTTGCCCTTGCAAAGCTTCTACTTGCGATTTTAAGGCAGAGACGTTAATAATTTTTCCGGATCTCACAAAATCATCATACTCTTCGAGTTTATTCACAATCGCAGCAAATGAACATCCGGTCATACGGAAGATTTCTTCAAAGTGTGGAGGATCATGCGCCTTTATAAAAGTGCGAACAATTTCATCTTCGGTCATTGGAGGCTCAACCTTAGCAGCTATCTTTCTCCATCTTTTGGCGTATGTCTTATGATCTTCAGATGGTCGTCTCTTTGTGCCTTCCAAAGTAGTTCTGGTCGGTGCTAGCTCGCAGTTATATTCGTATTGTCTGATGAAGGCGTTGGATAGATCAAGCCAAGTCTTCACCTCCTCCGGCTTTAAGTTTGAATACCAATCGAGTGCGTCTCCTTCTAGACTCTCTGGAAATAACCTTAATGGCAAGTTTTCATCATCTACCGGTCTGCCCAACTTGTTGGCAAACAAACGCAAGTGTGTCTTAGGATTGCCCGTACCATCATATTTATTGAACTTCGGGGTCTTGAACCCCACGGGCAGCTGTACATTTGGAAACAGGCACAGATCATCGTAGTCTAACACCCCTTGTTTGCTTAAACCTTGGCTTTTCCTGATGAACTCATCGAAACGATCCAACCGCTTGAGTAACTTCATATCAACCGGGGCAGACGACTCTCCCACTTCTGGCTTGGTTTGAACAGTGTGCTCCGGCACCACAGGCTCTGCAGTAGTCTGATAAAAAGCTTGTGGATCCGGAGGCATGTTTGAATCACCTTGACCACCTTGAGGCTGAAATCCTTGCCCATAGGGAGGATAGAACGGAGGATTTTGAGTGTAAGTATACTGCGGGTTGAAAACTCCTTCAAAAGTGGTTTGAATTGGAGGAATGACAAATGGTTCAGATTCCGGTTGTTTGATGGGCGCAGGCTCGGGCTGCACTCCGCTACTAATGAGCTCGTCGATCAAATTCTTTTGGGCGGCCATTTCAGATGCCATTTCCTCAAATTTGGTGAGTAATTCAGTCAACTGAACTCCGGGACTTGTGGCTTCCGGCTGGGTAGTTGCAGCGGTCTTATCAGACGATTCTGGCTGAGTACTCATGTCTACACGATTCCTTTGGGCTTTACTTCGGGATCGCGTAATAATGGGGCTTTTCCGAGAAGCTATTTTTGAAATTTTACCTGAAAACACGAAATGGCTCGCTTTTAGATTTAGCCCTGGCTTAGCTTTTTCAACAAAAACAAAACAAAGAAAAAGAAAAAGACAAGAGTTAGTAGATGTTCCAAAAATTCGGATGCATGTCCTATCGGGGGGCCCTTTTTGTGCCAAGGGTAGGCCTAGCATGATGCAACACCTTCGAAATGGGACCCGTAACACAAACCTGTTTTTGACAACAATTCCAAATGAGTGCAAAAGAAAAATCGCTTTCATTGATAAACTTGCCAATATTTACATCATGTCATGAAGACGATTCCGTACAAGATTGCCAAAACTTCTAAGCCTATCTAATACAGAGTCCCTGGTTTCTCTAGCATATGGAATTCTAACACGTTCAGCTTGATCATATAATTCTCCGCATTTCCTTTTCAGCTCTTGACGCTTTCCTCGTTCATTTTCGTACAATTGCTTGTGTTGCTCTGCTATCCCTTTATATGCTTCGACAGACTTACTTAATTGTAGAATTTCCTTATCCTTTGCCTCGACAATGGCTTTCAACCTTTTCACCTCCTCAGATGGCTCATCTTGAATTTCTTGCGCAGCGGATCTTCTTACCCAGTCTTCGTATTGTGTAGTGGTCAAACCCTTTTGCTTGAGTTCCGGGATGTATTGAAATCTCTCGTCATCCGACAGTGTCACCCATGCCTCGATAATCTGGTCTTTCATAGGGAGCTCGTTTGGGCACATTCCTTTACTGAAAACGACGGTAAGCTTACTCATATCAACCACAGGCGGCACTTCTTGTGTGCGTCCTAACTGTCTGAGGAACCTCTTTGGAGTGTATGCGGCGATTCCTTGGGTACCCAATAGGAGAACAAAATCTGACACTTTAGTGCGGAGTATCCGCCTAAGGCAAATCGTCCAGTCTAACACCCACCTAATGTCTTGATCTGGCAACATCTCTAAGTATTTGACACATTCAACCGCATCGTTCGGCAGACCCCCTTCGTTGACTCGCTTATGGTACGTGATTACCCAGTTATACCCAGCTACTGGCAAACTTTTCGGAACGGACGCTCGTTTCTTAAAATGTTCTAGGGCCCAGATGTGCAGAACTATATTAGCCCCGTAGAAGAACTTTTCCCCTTTCTGGCAGTTGGTACAAGCTAGAAAAATATCCGCAAGGATGGTCGGGATTATGGTGCATTGTTTACTTCGGATTCCTGAAAAGAGGTCTTGTATAACCTTTGCTACCTTGAAAGCTATTTTCTGATCTCTTCTCGGGAAGAAATAAACTCCCGCCATAACTATTGCATACACCACTGGCCTTTTGCCTTCCCAAACATCCTTGGATGTGAATGAAAAATCCTCCCTATATCTCTCGAACCCATTTCGCAGTGCAAAATGCTCAAACAAAGTGTTCACGGGGACTCCCTGATCCGACCCTCGCAATACAGCCTCCCTCAATCCTATGATCTTGCAAAATTCTATCTTGTCTGAAACGTATGGGAAAATCAAAGCGGTTCCATGCAAAGGTAAATTGAAGAGGCCGGCTATTTCCTCAAGTGTCACTGTCATGTGCTTATTGCCTACCCTAAAAGCCGAACATTCCGGATCCCACAGATGTACTAATGCCTCTACTAGATAGCCATTGGGCTTGATCTCCTTAAGGTCTCCAATTGGCCCTAAATATTGAGCTACTTGATGTAATTCGCTAGATAGCATAAGGGCAGGCCATCTTTGAATCTCGGCCGACGGTACCAACAACTGGTAGATTCGACGGGGGCACTCCATCTAACAATGGAAGAGGCGGGTTGTCAATTACCTTACCTATGAGTCCCATTCTCCGGTTGGCAAGAATTTAAACATGCAATCCCTTGAAGGGTTATGTACCCATGGGAACAATCAAGGTGAGTTCAATCCTAATAGCGGGATCCCCTAAATGGCATTCCCCTTCTAGGGTTTATGCATGATGCCAGTTTATTAAAGCGATAGAACTTGCAGTTTGAAATGAGATATGACCTAAGGGACCCTTTATTTGCCAGGGTAAGCCTAAAATGATATAGCATTATTAATCTACGAATGCAATGTACCAAAATCTTTAAACGTGCAATAGCCTATCTACAAGGGTAAGTTCTAAAAGAAGGTCATGCCAGACCTCTTATTTGCTAGGGTTTGTGAATGCAATGGAGACACAAAACCAAGAAAAGTTAATTCATCCAGATAAATACACATAACACACTGTAGCAACGAGATAAAGCAATCAGTACAAAGAAATAAAGCGATAGGAGGGAAAAAAAGGGTTGGACCCCTCCTATCGTGAATAGTGTCCCTAATAAGGCAAGGCAGACTCTACCCTAGGCAAGCTATCATGGATGCATGAGGTATTGGCTCACTAATGTATCTAGACTCGATAGGTTTTAGGTCCCCGAGCCTTCAGACTTGGAAACCAAGGGTCATCAATCCCAAGGTTCTTTGTCGGTGGCTCGAGCGATTCCCCAGACATTGCTACGCACACATCGTGTCACGGCTACATGTCATGAGTGAATCTATCAAAAATCATCAACTTTCGACTAAAAGCTAAAGGCTATGAACCCAAAGCTTAAAATGGAAGGTTGAGTGACCCCTCGGATCATGCTACGCACACATCGTGTCGCGATCACAAGTCCAAGTGAATCGCCTAAAATCCTAATAGGGTGGAGTGGCGTGACAAGCCACTAAAAGAAAAATAAAAGAGGGGTGAAAAATTAAAGCGTATGCACGTATGCTAGTGCTCGTTTGGAGAGGAGGGATCGAGAACCAACGCGAGGCTCTAGGGTAATGTCCCCCACCCAAATGCAATGCAAAGCGCGGAATCACATAAATAAACCATCCATCCATCAAATCAATCGTACGCCAAATGGGTGAGTGACTGAGTTGATACGCGCGAAATGCAAAAATCCTAAAAAAGGAAAAATGCAACCCTAATGTCCAAATGCTATGCATAAAAAGGGTAGAAAAAGGAAAGGAATAGCTAAATCAAATGCTTGGACCCACTTAGGAAGTCCCCAGTGGAGTCGCCAAGCTGTCGCGCCCCACTTTTTGAGTATGTGAAAGTAGTGTGTGGGATATGTATGTGAACGTGTGTGAAAATGAAAATAAAAGGCCGTGGGATTGTGAAATGCGACGGTTTGGCCAAACAAAGTTCAAAAAGGGTTTTTGAATGGAAAATGGAGTCGCCACTTGGTATAGAGTTAGGGTGTACCAAGTCACCCAAAAAGTGATTTTTTGGAAAGAAAAGTAAACAAACCCTTTTTAAAGAATTTTTTAGGTCTACGTAACCAAAGAAAGGGATCGGGGGTCACATTTGATAAGGGAGAAGGCAAAGGCAAAGCCTAAGGCACTCCCTTACCCTAGCCAAAGCTAGTTGCGTGACTTAGCCCCATTTTTCCTAATTCTTCTACCCAAAATATGTGTTGCATGTTGGATATGACTAATGGATAAAAAAAATGCAATCCTAAATCTAAAATGTCTCTTATGAGGCTCCCAATCACATGAGTTGTGATGGCCAATAAGGAAAACTCTCATAGAGGTCGCGGGTAATGCAAATGAAGACCCAAATATGAATGCAAGTGTGAAAATGTAAGAGGAATGCAAAATAAAATAAAAATACAAAGGTAAGTGCAAGTGTGCAAATGTAAGAAAAGTGTGCAAATGTAAGAAAAGTGCATGTGTGCCAATTGAGAAAATAAAGGTGTATGTGTGCAAGTGGATAAAAATATGGTATAATGGTAGTAATGTATAAGTACAATTGGGTGCAATTTGTGAGGTAGAAAATAAATGATAGGGAAAGAAGAGAAATGTGTGAACATGGCATGTGGAGTGAGAAAAATATAAGTAGTGAGAAAATATAGATAAAAAAAATGAGGAAGTGATATGATAAAATGAGAGTGTATGAACCTAGAGGAATGCATCAAGTCGGGTACGGGAATGACTCCTAACTTCACGATTTTAATTTTTCCTTTGATTAGAAGGAAGAACTAGCGTGCTAAGGCTATTTTGTAGCCACACTCGCTCGTTTCCCTTACCGAAAGAGGACTCTCAAGCAAATGTACCCTATAACTAGCATGAGGATGCAAAAACCTAAAATGAAGGTGAAATGATTGGAGAAGCATGCCAAATGCTAAAAAACTAAGAAAAATGCATGAAATGTAGTGAAACATGCAAGTATGTACTAACAAGAGGGGACGGCCTATTGGGTTTAGCATTGGACTAGCCCCTTTTCTAAAATTCTCTCACAAGCATTGGACTTGCGAGAGTTCGAGGGAAAAGACCATGGCCAGCGTTGGACTAGCCACGGGGACGCATTCATCCATCACATTCATCTATGATTATAGAAAGCAAGTAGACATGCCAATCACCTATAAACATGTAGCACATAACACTTAGCATGCTCGACTAAATGCAAGAGCCTAATAAAGCAAATTAACACGTAGCAACAAAAGCAAGCAATCAAGCTAATGAACCTATTACATTGGCTAACTAAAACAAATGGGGAAGGGGAAAAGTGAATAAAAATGCTCTCCAAGCCCTATCTATTACAAGCCAAGAGGTGTACACATACCCCATAAAAGAATAACTTAATAAAAACAAAAGTAAATGAAATGAATGAAAGGAATTAAGGAAAAGCAAGGAAAGCAAAGTAGACATGCAATTCTCACTTAGCACGTTGGATCACATAGGGGAGAGACAAAAAAGATAAAAGAAGTTATACCTCCCTTGAAATGGAGCCCTAATGGGGTGAGTTACTTATTTACCCTCCAAAATAAAAGAAAAGGTCAAGGCATCATTTTAATTGAGAAAAATTAAAGAAAGTATGCAAACACAAGCTCGCTTGGTCAGAAAGCCCTTAAAATTATGAATTAAAAGCAATTTAAACAAAGCAAGGTGGCTAATTGAATCAAACAAGCAATGAAGTTGTAGAAATTTAAACTACCAAGGACCAAATTGATGAAATTATTCAATTGATTGGGTCCTAGTGGAACAAGTGGAGATTTGAGGGGCCAAAATGCAACTTTTTAGAAAACATTTGCATGCATGCAGTCCACAGCTTTTCGGCCAAAAAACTGAAACCATTTCTTTCAGCCATTTCTGCTATGGTTATCATACGCAAGCTTCCGCAACTCCAAGCAACTTTCGGGAAACAAAATTCATGCAGCATTCTGATCCATCTCCAATCAAACATGGCTACAACTTAATAGCAATGGGATTCTTGGAATGCTTTCATGCGAGTTTCAAGCAAATACTACAAGGAAACATTCTGCAAACTAGAGCTATTCTTTGCTACTTCACATTCCCTTGCCGCAGTTCATGCTCACGAAAATTTCCATATCTTTCAGCTATTCATCATACAAGTTGTTGCATACAAAGAAAACAAGAGAACTACACCTTATCATTTTGATAGGAACAACAATCCCACCCCCCTAGCAACCGGAACATGAACCAAATTTCCCGACCATAGTAAACCAAACCTCAAGGATAGAATCATATAATGTGGGGAAGAACTAAAAACACAAGAAACTGGGAAAGCAGCCATGCATGACCGAAATAATGAGACATGAAAACCAGAAATTGATCAAACGTGAACTCAGAAATCTGGTGAGAACCATCAAGAGTAAAAAAAATGAGTCACGGCTGGCTGCTACAAGTATGGAAGGTTGCAGCAAAAATGAGAAAAAGAAAGGATCTTGCGGCGGCATGCATATCTTTGGCGCAGCAGTTTTGCTTTCCTTGTTAATCACATACAACATGCAAATGAACCCCCAACTAGCAAAACTTAACCTTTTACTGCTGAAACAAGACATCAAACTATACACACAAACCACAAAAGGGAGGCGGCAGAAGATTATGAGACATCAGCAAATAAACTTTGCCAGAACTATCATGTTGTCTTCCTGGGTTAGGTTTGTTCATCATGCGAAAACTAGCCATGAATTCAAGCAAAACAACCCATAATACAATTCTGCTACTTAACCAATACCACGATCAACTAACACCAACAACCCAGACCATGAACTCCAAACCTCACTGCTGCAGCCAGTCGAAAACTCCAAGCATTGTTGCAGCAGCAGATTTTATGCACAACTTCAACCAAACGAACATCTGACTCGTGCAACCACATTATCAAGCAACATTTTCAAACCATGCCATAAAGATCTTGGAATCTAAACACCAGAATCCAAAGAAAACATGCAAATCTAACCATGTTCTGAATCCTTAACATCTTAACCAAACTTATCTGATAGCAACATGTTCGATCCATACGAATCCCATCCCAATCAGCAAACAAACCAAAGATTACAGCATCTAACAAGAAATTTCAATAGATGAATATGCAAACAAAGTGATTTAAGCAAAAAAGAAAAAGAGAAAGAAAAGCACAATTATACATTACTACTATTCTTCAATAAATGGCCATCCTAATATTAAATTAAGCCCGAATAAGTTCCTATCAAAATTCAACTTACATGATGGCCTTGTCTAATTTGATAGTCAACAAACATTGCTCGTGCTAGGGCATTCCTAAATAGGCACTATACCATACCTGATGAATCCGATCAATTGATTGAGTGAAAAATGATTTGAAAAATTTGACCAATTTGAAGTGAGGAGAAACATTCGTCCTAAAAAATGAGGACAAAGTCACATGAAATGTGAAAGAGAGCTTACTTTTGAAAGGATTGCAATGCCTCGACTAATTTATTCAGTGAATCTTAGACTTAAACCCTAAAAAGGAATAAGCGGATCAAGAGGATAAGATGAAAATGATGATTTATTCAAAGTCGACCGAATTGCCCTAAAAATAGGTAAACTGGTCAAATGAAATTGAACGAATCTGATGATTTGAATTTATTCAAAATTGATTGAGTTGACCTAAGAATGGGTAAACTAATCAAATGAATTGAACGAAATTGGTGATCTTATTCAAAAATCGACTAGATTGCCCTAGAATGGATAAGCTAGTCAAATGAATTCAAAATCGACTAGGTTGCCCTAAAAATGAACAAATTGATAAAATGGACTGGATGAGATTGATAAATAACATGACTCAATGGACTGAATGGAATTGACGGCTTATTGCGATGCATTTGTCTATGAGCCTTCTAAAATCAAACTTTGGCCTCAGTTTATTTATCGTCTCAATAGCGAGGAATTACTTGTGAATTTCTTCAAATTAATGTCCTCTTCGCAAGGGATTTTTACCAATTTTGATAAAGTGGCCAGAAAGTGATTGTTAGACGCTCATATTTCAAAGATCGCCCCATGAAAATGATCGGATCCTACCTTACCTTGTGCACTATCCCTTTGGATGGTACAAAATGTAAACGTGCAAGTCTCCTTGGATTAGGTATCCGAGACACAAGGTGGCTTATTCCTAGCACGGGATCGCCTAAATGGCATTCCCTTTCTAGGGTTTATGCATGATGCCATTTTATTAAAGCGATGTAAATATGTGACTAATATGGCCTAAAGGACATAAATAATGCATCGGGGGAAAAGGTCTAAAATGACATGTACTTTATTGTAAATTAAGTGTAATGACTGAAATTTAAACATGTGAGTTATCTAGTGGGTAAGCCACTAAAAGAGTGCCAAAGAGGCCTCTTGTTGCTAAGGCACATGAATGCAAGCCAAGAAAACAAAGAAATGGTTAGTGCACATAACATATTGGGAGCAATTAAGAAAAGAAATACAATAAAAATAAGTAAAAGGGGTGGAACCCCGTCCCTCGTGCCTAATGTGCTTAAAAAGGGTGAGGTTGACTCTAACCTAGGAAAACTCTAACATGGATGCATGAGGCTGGGGCTCACTAATGCAACTAGACTCGATAAGGTTTAAAAAGGTCCCCAAGCCTTCAGACCTAAGGGAATGGGTCATCAATCCCGAGACCCTCGGTCAGTGGCTCGAGCGATCCCCTAGGTATTGCTATGGGCGCAGAGCACACCATCCACATACCTAGAGAAACCATTCCTAGTCCTACAAGGCGGTGTGGGAAAGAGCCCACGAAAAATAAAATAAAATGGGATAACAGTAAATAAACATGCACGTATGAAGTGTTCCCTATTTTGAGGGAAAGGGTTGAGAACCAACGCGAGGCTCTAAAGGTGACACACACCCTCCCCCCAAATGTAATACAAAGCGCGAGATAAAACAAGTACAACATACATCCAAACAACCAATCATACATACGTGAGTGAGGGAATAGCTTGATACGCGCGCGAGGCAAAAAGTCTCAAAAAGGAAAATGCAACCCTAATATCCAAATGCTATGCATAAAAAGGGTAGAAAAAGGAAAAGAATAGCTAAATCAAATGCTTGGACCCACTTAGGAAGTCCCCAGTGGAGTCGCCAACTGTCGCGCCCCACTTTTTGATGTGGTGTGAATGTAGTGTGTGAGATGTGTATGTGAACGTGTGTGAAAATGAAAATAAAAGGCCATGGGACTTGAAAATGCGACGGTTTGGCCAAACAAAGTTCAAAAAGGGTTTTTGAATGGAAAATGGAGTCGCCACTTGGTATAGAGTTAGGGTGTACCAAGTCACCCAAAAATGATTTTTGGAAAGAAAAGCAAACAAACCCTTTTTAAAGAACTTTTAGGTCTACGCAACCAAAGAAAGGGATCGGGGGTCACATTTGATAAGGGAGAAGGCAAAGGCAAAGCCTAAGGCACTCCCTTACCCTAGCCAAAGCTAGTTGCGTGACTTAGCCCTTCTTTTCCCAATTTTTCTACCCAAGGTATGTTTCGCATGTTGGATGTGACTAATGGATGCTAAAAAAATGCAATCCTAAATCTAAAATGTCTCTTATGAAGCTTTTTGGTCCCAACCACATGAGTTGTGGTGGCCAATAAGGAAAGTCCTCATACAGGTCACGGATAATGCAAATGAAGACTCAAATATGAGTGCAAGTGTGAAAATGTAAGAAAACGTGCATGTGTGCGAATGTAAGACAAGTGCATGTGTGCAAATTGGGAAAATAAAGGTGTTTGTGTGCAAATGGATGAAAATATGATAGTAGATACATATAAGTGCAATTGGGTGCAATTTTGTGAGGTAGAAAATAAATAAGTGATAGGGAAAGAAGAGAAGTGTGTGAACATGGCATGTGGAGTGAGAAAAACATAAGTAATGAGAAAATGTAGATAAAAAATGATAAAAGTGATATGGTAAAGTGGAGGTGCATGGACCTAGAGGAGTGCATCAAATCGGGTACGGGAATGACTCCTAATTTCACGACTTTAATTTTCCCTTTAATTAGAAGGAAGAACTAGCGTGCTAAGGCTATTTTGTAGCCACACTCGCTCGTTTCCCTTATTGAAAGGGGACCCTCAAGCAAATGTACTCTATAACTAGCATGAAGATGCAAAAACCTAAAATGAAGGGGAAAGGGTTGGAGGGGCATACCAAATGCTAGAAAACTAAGAAAAATGCATGAAATGTAGTGAAACATGCAAGTATGAACTAGCGAGGGAAATCCCTAAGGGTCTAGCGTTGGACTAGCCCATATCTATGAACTCCTACTAGCGTTGGACTAGTGGAAAACGGGGCAATGAGCCACAACTAGCATTGGACTAGTGTGGTGACGTGCATTCATCCATTACATTCATCTATGACTATAGAAAGCAAGTAGACATGCCAATCACCTATAAACACGTAGCACATAACACTTAGCATGCTCGACTAAATGCAAGAGCCTAATAAAGCAAATTAACACGTAGCAACGAAAGCAAACAATCAATCTAATGAACCTATTACATTTGCTAACTAAAACAAAAGGGGAAGGGGAAAAATGGACAAAAATGCTCGCCAGGTCCTATCTATTACAAGCCAAGAGGTGTACACATACCCCATAAAAGAATAACTTAATAAAAGCAAAAGTAAATGAAATAAATGAATGGAATTAAGGAAAAGCAAGGAAAGCAAAGTAGACATGCAATTCTCACTTAGCACGTTGGATCACATAGGGGAGAGACAAAAAGATAAACGAAGTTATACCTCTCTTGAGTTGATGCCTTAAATGGAGTGAAATCACTTATTTATCCTCCAAAATAAAAGAAAGGGTCAAGGCATCGCTTTATTTGACAAATAATAACGAACATGGAAACAAACATGAAATAAACCAAACAACCCATATTCATCAAATTGACACAAATAAGGACCCAATTGAAAGAATTAAAGAAGTTTGAGGGATCAATTTGATTAATCTTTCAATTGCTTAGGCCATAGTAACATAAGACGAAAATTAAGGGGTTAAAGTTTGATTTTCAAAAACTGTTTCATGCAATCTTCATGCAAGCTACGTAGGCCATGAACCTCTGCAACTTCCTTTGTTCATCCGAGATAAATTTCATGCAAAGTTATTCAAATGAATCCTAACCCATTACAACACCAAATGTGGGAGCTTGTGATAAGGGAGAGCTATAAGTTCCAACGATCCTCCGAACAAAAAATGCAATAAAATGAGCTGACCATTAGCTCAACTTCAAGTGCAAATTTCAGAAAAACAAAACAACTAAACAATGCAGAGAATTATTTGTGAAGGAAAGCTAATGACTCTGGTCCCTGGGTTCCCATCAAGTGGGTTCAAAACATTCAAGAGGAAGAGCTAGAACTAGACCATGACTGATTGCAAGATAAAAAAAGGAAACTGAAATACTAGAATCTTTTCAGAAGATCTGGTTTGAAGAAATATCTTCTTTTTACAAAGGAAACACTACCCATTACTCCACGCTAAACCCAAAACAGATGCGACCCAGGAACAGCCAAGAACAACATGCCAAAAGTTAAATAAACCAAACTGCAGCAACCCAAGAGATTCCCAACGGCTTTGATGACTCAACTCAAATACAATGACTTGGGGCAAAGAGGAGAGGAAAGATAACAACGGAACAGAATGCTATGATCATTTGCTGAGAATTCGAACCAGACTTCCCAGAAACAAAAAGAAACAAACCCAACACAAGATAATGAGTATGAATGGCCTTCATCACTAAGCTCTAAAACATTCCCATGACATCTCAACCAAACAGCAAACAAGTCAAACATTTTAAACGAAACAAAACCTCAGCAATCCAAGGAAAGGAGAAAGGATCTGTCCATGCTGCTGCAACAAGCCGAGAGCTTCAAGCTTAGCTTGTTGCAGCAGATTTTTATGCGCAAACTTAGGCGCAATGCAAACATGAAGGCAGGCCACAGGAATATCAAAGATTCCTCCTATTTTCAACATAAAACCTTTATATTTTAAGCACTAGAAATTCATACGAGAGGATCACACAATCTGATACGAAAAAAACTTTCTACTTCTTCGTTCTGCTGCAGCTTTCTGGGTTTCCATCCAAGTTTTGATAAAATTTTAACAACTGACTAAGGTCCAATTCTACCACAAGACCTCAACAACAGAAGCAAGAAAACATAGCAAAAACACTAGACTCATAGCTCGCGCCTCCTTCAACAGATTCAAGACTTCACAAAAGCAGACGTATACAGGAGGGAGCCAAGCAGGAACCAGCATCGCAATTCTAGTGGGCTTATGAACAAAGAAAAACATTACCTTCGGCCTCTCGAAAGGCAACCCACGGTCTGAAGTGATCAGAACAAAGAAAGTATCGTTGCCCAGACCAGAACCTCCTCTCGAAGCCTCCTTCTCTTGCCTTTTCCGTCGATGGAGATGCGCGGCTGATGACAGCTCGATGAAGACTATGACAGCGTCCTCCCTCGGCCTTATCTCTGTCTCGGGCTTCAAGCTCTCTCTCCCTCTCTCTCAGCCCTCAAACCCTCGCTCACTCTCCTTCTCTCTGTTTCTTTTCCCTCTCGGCCGTCCCCTATCTTCCCTTCTGTCTTTTTCTCTCGCGGAGCTCCTTCGCTCTTCCCCTCTTTTCTGTTCTGTTTTTTCCTTTTGCTGCAGCAGCCTCCCTCTACCTCTCAAAACCGAATCCCTCGGTTCTTGTTTTTTCCTAGCCGCCCACAGACTTTTCTTTTCCCTGGCCTCCTTCAGCTGTCACTCCGGTGCTCCCCTGGTTTTCCTCTTCCTTTTTATCTCTCCTCTGTTTCCCTCTTGCTCAGTTTTTCTTTCCGCCGTCAACTCCAAAACCCCTCCTCGGCTGCGGTTCCTTTTTCCAGCTTTTATATCAAGTTCACAACCCTAAAACCCTGCTCTCAATGGCCAGCAATCAATCTCCTCTCAAAACCTTTTCCTTGGCCATCCGATGTATCCGACAAAATCCCATGAAAAAGACAATACTTTCCTACGCTGCTGCATGTGCGAGTATTATTATTATTATTATTTTTTTGGTAATAATAAAAATAAGTAAAAACAACAACAATTTAATTAACATCGGATAAAAATAAATAAACTAAACAGCAAAGTTGCAATTTTCATTTTTCTTTTTTTTTTCTTCATTTTTCAAGAAAACATTGAATTTAAATCACAAACAACTAAAACATATTTTTTTGAATGTTTTTTCTCATTTTTTTTCCTTTTTTTTCACTTTTTTCTTTTTCGAGAAATTCTATGCTAAAAACTTACAAATAAAAATAATAAAATAAAAACTAAAAAAAACTAAAAACTAAAAAGTGAATAATACTAACACGACAAATAAAAACCAAATAGTAAATGAAATTACACTAAAATTTTGGTGTCTACACACACTACTTGCACGGAAGTATTATTGACAATCCACCATATCCTTACTGAAAAACATTTGGCTACTATGCAAACTACCAAATTGAGAATGCTCTGCAAAAGCTGCTTGCCCTTCATTTGCGGAGAATTCCATCTAACTTGACCTTCTAATTAGATGGAATGATCAATATGGAGCATTTTAGGAGTTAAATCGGTGAATAGATATGAAAATAGAATACGGGTCAAAAAATCTCCAAAATATTTGATTACTTGTGATGTCGTTTACCCTTCCAAGTATCTTCTTGAGGGGAGTAGGGAGAATTGAATTACTAGACGGACCTCTCTGGTGAAACTCTCATTGAAACTGGATGAATGGACTTATCAAGTTATGGTAATTTAAAGCTAAGATGAATGGACTTTCCAAACTCTGTGGAACTTTCATTAAAACTAGGTGAATGGACTTCTTGAGCCATTGTGAGGCTCATTGAAGCTAGATGAATGGACTTCTCAAGTCATGGTAAGTTCTCATTGAAGCTTGAATGAATGGACTTCTCGAGCCACGATAAGGCTTGCATAGAAGTATATGGTTGTTTCTTCTTCAAGTCAAAGTGTCCACCATATAAATTTTGCCACTTGACCTTTCTTTTGAGCATGCAAGTTGGAAAAAGAAAAGAGTATGTGTGACAAAGAGAAGGGAAGTATGGCTTACCCACCAAACTCTTGGGACTTGTTGCAATTATTTGAAGGAAGAGGGCCGCTAGTGTTGTGATTGCTTGATTCGAACATCTTTTGACTTTTATTCAATCTGCAAGTGGGCATTAACAAATTTAGATTGCTGCAACATATGGTTGCAAAATAAATCTAGAGATTAATGCAGAGCAGAATCAAGACAAATTTGATAAAGGCACTTAATCCCTATGGACATGATACTGAAGAGAGTTTTCGATGAAGTAATGTGCATCACACCAAATTCTTTTCATGTGGGAGGTAGAAGTCCCCCTTGCAGTTTATACCATATCAAATCCAAGTGCAACATAAGCGGGTCATGTGGGATTCAATGTAATTATCGTAAGGTAATGTGACCAAGCAATTTAATTTGGTGAGATTAATGCAGTCGGACAGCAAGATAAGCTTTGTAATTGTCAAAGTAAAAAAAAAAACAAGCACGAGTTTAAGCGGTTATAGTGCTGCAAAAGTAGTTCAATGAGGCAATTTGACAAGCAACTAGGGGCGGGGCAAAAACATGCGAATTTCAACATAAGGGAAATGTAGACCGAGCCCAACTCTTACAAAGTAACAAGCATAAGAAGATTAAATTCAGCAGTAACAAGTGCTAGAAAACTGATTTTTCAGCAGCAATAAATGTGAGAAAATTGAATTTCTTAGCAAGAAAGTTTCCAGATGAGATTGCAAATTACCTGATGTGAAGCTTGCAGATTGTAATTCTTCAAGGAAGCTGGAGAATTTCTGCGTGATTGGAATGCCTTCGAGCAGGTTTTTGTCTCTTTATTCAGAGCTTATACGGGCTAGAAGCAAGGAGACCAGAAAGTTGTAAGCACTGGTTTTGGCAGTATGTTGTATTCGGCTTGGGAAGCTGTTGAAATTCAGAATTAAAATTCCATATTGCCGAGGAGCTGGTTTGGGCAATGGATTGACTTTGGCACTTCTTATTTCAACACTGCGCGAATTAGTATAAAAACTGAGTTTTAGAAAGTGGAGTAATACATGCTTATTTGGGGAGTTGTCAAGAAACTTCGGTTTCCAACCTCCATGATAAATCATTTGTCGAGGCTTTTGGGATATATAAAACCACGGGGGCTGCTATTCGGGCTATGACGCTGCGAATGGATTTTATATTCAAGACGTGATAAAATGAAAATCCATACTTTCAAGCCTTGTGCCTGGTAATTGTCACCTAATATCTCACCAAATTTTTACAAGTCTTGAAGTAGGGGCATTTGTATACAACGCATTTTTTATTTAATTTATCTATCTAGTCAAGGTAGAATATAAATTTGCCTAGATTAAATTATCTTAATTTAAAATTTTCGTTGTGTCAAGTCCATTATCCTCAGATCACTGGAGTTGGTTCAATGACGAGGGAAAGGTTCTTGGTCTTTTTCATTGTCATATTCAGGGTTTGAGCCCTGTATCCAACCGTTGGAGTTGGAAGAGTGTGAGGAGTGGTGAGAGGGAAAAAAGTCCATTATCCTTTAAATTGATAAGTTGGGCCAATGTCACATAGGCTTCAAGCTGAAAATGCAAGGTCCATTTAAATTAAAATGAATTAATGGATTTATTAAATCATGATAGACTACTTGGATTGATCTATTACTAAGGGCCAAATTAAATGGAATTTGAGAGTTGTAAGCAATGTTTCGAAACCCAACTCAGATTGCCCAGTCAAAATGGTTGAATCGTCAATTGGGTAGTTTTCTGGGTTGAGTTGAGGCTGAAACTAGTTGAACCACTTTTACTTGAAAGAATCGGTTGAACCATCTGGTTCAACTAGTGAACTAGCAAATTGGAATGGTTTTTACTAAACCATTTGGATCTTGATTTTAATTAAAGAAACGTAGCCCCACTCCTAATACACACGGTGCAACTTCTGGCTACTCTTTTAATATTTTTCATTTGATCCTAATATTTTATTTTGGATTACGAAGCCACTCTAAATTTTTGCAATATCTATTTTTGTGGCATTTCACCTTTTAAAAATTACAGTTTAGCTCTAAATTGTTTAAAACTTCAAAATCTCTTATTTCTATCTAAAAATCATTGTTACAATTATACTATATATATATATTGTAGCTTAATTTTTGTATAAACTTTTTAATTTTCATTCATAAATTCACAAGTTTTTTATTTTTAATATTATTAACATATCATGTTTTATCAGAGTTATTTTTTTTTAGTTTGTAATGATTAATATAATGATAAAAATAACATATTAATTAATTATGACATATTTATGATGTCATGGGTTAATAACAGCTCGATTACGGTTGGCCCAACAGTTGAATTGGTGACCCTTGACCCATTAAGATTTTCAATTCACTGAACTATCTGGGTACCAAAACCTTGGTTGCAAGGCACCCAAATTGCAGGAAGGTTCTAGAGGGTTTCTTGGAAATCAAGTCTATGTGTTTTGACTATAAAAAAAGTTTTCCTTCAATACAAGAGATAGGTTGAAATCTCTAAAATCTAGAAAAACTCTATCAAAGTCCAAGAGATTTTTCCTTCAAATCCAAATCAAATCCTAGTCAAGTTAAAAAAATTCTTCAGTTCATGCTGAAGGCTTGAAGATTGAAGGCTCAAGTACTCAAATGACATCATCAAATAAACAATTTTCTGAACCCAAATTGTAGGAAAAACCATTCTGATCAAAGAACAAGACTCTCCAGCCTTTTGATTAAAGTCCTTTCAAGAAAAAAATCAAGGGATTAATTTTTTTAATTAATAATTTTCAGAGCTCATACTCCTTTATATTTTGATTTAATATATTTGATATTTGTACAAGTTTTCTTGCCTTTTGCGTTAGGCAATGAAATTTGCATTACACTAGGGTTGGGTTTTTTTTTCGTTAGTACGAAAAGGGAAAAAGGTAAATTTTTCTAAAACCTAGTAACTCTAGTTATAGTAAATTCCATTAAAATTTGGTAATTTATTTTAATAAATCAATAAAATCTAATAAAAATAGTAATTTCCTCTATAAAATAGTGAACTTTGCTAGAAAGGTGGTAGCCTTTTTTACAAAAGTAGAAAGAAATTTTCTTTTTCTTTTGGCTAACCCCGTACACGGGGGCGGACACCACCCCAAAATTTATTCATAGGACGTAACTTTACAATAGGAAGACTTGACATTTCCTCATGTTGAACATGAAAAATTTTAAGAAAACTTCATCTTTCTAACAGATGGCATTCCTAATCTATTTAGTCGGATTTCCCCTCAAGCCAATTGAGGAATCGTGTGTAGATGATCATAAATCCTAACATGGTCTTGAGGATGAGAAATACCCACATTAGATAATGCATCAGCAACTTTGTTAGCTTCTCTGAAACAATGTGAAAATCTAGAAGAGTCGGCAACCAATTGGCATATTTGTCTTACTTCCCTACAAGTATGCCAAGGACAATGAAAATGCCGTTGAAGTATACCAATTAGGACCAAAGAATTAGATTGCTCACAAACTTGTTCAAACCCCTTCTGAAAACATAGCTGAAGTCCAAGCAACAGAGCCAAAGCTTCTGCTCATAAACTCGAGGTATTCCCGAGAAATGATGAAAATGCTACTAACGGGTGGCCATTGGAATCACGTAACACTCCACCTCCACCACACATTCCTCGATTCCCCTTAGAAAACCCATCAGTATTAAGTGTCAACACTCCAACTGCAATCGCCTTCCAACGAACCAATTTGCAACCAAATAAGCTTGATGATTGAGATATCAAATCATAGAACAGAGCAAAGGTCTGCCCTTTGATAGCTTGTTTAAACTGAATCTCAACAACTATTTTAACCTCTTGAAAACAGCTTGGCAAATAGTTTCACTACATGGTCTGATCTCTTCAATTATTGCTTTATTCCTCGCTTTCCAAATATGCTAGCATATAAAACTCGGAAAAATGTTAAAACAAATTTCCTTTTTTAGATTTATGCTAGAGGAACCACCAAGCAATAAACGAGCTCGTAAGGTGGAGGCTGGAAAAATTAACCCGCACCTACTTCCAAAGTAATTCCAGACCTCTATCACAATTTGACCCATGGAAAAAAAACATGTTCAATAAATTCACCAACAGATATTGAGCAACAAAAACACTTGGAAGGCAAATGAAACCTGATCTTACATAACACATCATCCAAAGGCAACCTGCCCATCAACAGCCGTAACATAAAGAAGTGTCGAAGAAACTATCTCTCGTGATTATGGGAGATATTATCTACCATGATTATGGGATTTTATTACTTATGATCAATCAAGTTTGAATAGATTAATTAAAGTAAAAGATAGGATATGTGTTGATTACGTAATCCCTAAAATCATGGTTCTATTACCTTAAGTTGTAGTAGAATTGTGATAGGGTTGCCCTATAAATGCCTACCTTGTAAGCATATTTTGGGTATGGGAAAATAAAGAAAAGTAGAGTTTTGTTTATTTCCTTTTCTTTTTTAAAGTTTGCATGGTATCAGAGCTCCAGCTCTGTACCAATTCCTATCCATGAACTACCGAGCAGCTATGACTGGATCAAGGGAGTCTACTGCTCACACAAGAGAAGACTCATCCTTGTCTTCAGTAGTTACCCAAACTATGGATTACTCTGCTTCAAATTCTCCTTCCTTGCAAATAACCATTCATAAATTAAATGGTTCCAATTATCTAGAATGGGCTCAATCCGTAAAACTTGCTATTGATGGCAAAGGTAGACTCGGCCACCTTATTGGACATATTCAACAACTAGCTGCTGAAGATCCCAATTTGAAGAGATGGCATTCAGAGAACTCTCTAGTTATTGTTTGGTTGATAAACTCTATAGAACCAGCAATAGGAAAGCCATATTTATTTTTGCCTACAATAAAAAATATGTGGGACGCTGTCCGAAATATGTATTACGATATAGAGAATTCGTCTCAAATTTTCAATATCAAGACGAAATTGTGGAAATCAATACAAGAAGATAGAGATGTTACAGCCTATTACAATTAGATGGTAACTTTATGGCAAGAATTAGATCTTTGTTATGAGGATGAATGGGACTGTCCTGCTGACAGTGTTCAATATAAGAAATGGGGGGAGAACGGCAGAGTCTATGTCTTCTTGGCCGGACTAAATTAAGAACTTGATGAGATCCGAGGTCGTATTTTGGGCAGGAAGCCCCTTCCCTCCATTCGTGAAATATTTTCTAAGGTCAAGAGAGAAGAATCAAGGCGTAAGGTGATGCTAAAGTCCAAGGCTGAGTGTGAAGTTGAGACTTTAGCATTGGTTTCTAAGGGGACGGATTTGCAAGGAGATAAATGAAGGAAGCCTTGGTGCGAACACTGTAAAAAGCCGTGGCACACAAAGGACATGTGCTAGAAAATACATGGGAAGCCGTCGAATTTCAAGAAGAAAAATGGAGGTGATAACAAGGCATTGCAAACTCTGAATGAGGACTCTCAAAAGCAACAAACTGACTCTAAGACACCGACCTTCACAAAGGAACAATTAAGCCAACTGTACAAACTCTTTAAGTCTCCACAATTTTCAATCACTAAGCAAAAAAGCTTCACTCCTTTCTGTTCTTTTGCTAAAATGGTAATCATTTTACTGTTGTGCTTTCATGTAAAACATCAAATGCATCTTGCCCATGGGTTGTATGGGTTGTTGATTTTAGGGCCACTAGCCATATGACTAGTTCATCACAATTATTTTCAATTTACAGTCTATGTGCAGGCAATAAAAGGGTCAACGTTGCTGACGGATCATTATCCGTTATAGCTAGCATAGGTTCCGTTGTCATCTCTCCTACTCTAACACTTCATAGAGTTGTCCATAAGTAAATTATCTAGGGATCTCAAGTGTCAGATTACTTTTTTCCCTTCTTTCTGTGATTTTTAGGAACTAACCATGGGGAGGATGATTGGATGTGCTAGAGAAAATAAGGGACTTTACTTCCTTGAAGATGGATGAAACGTGACAAGACCAGTCAAAAACACATGTTACGAGTCTGTCTCTATTACTAGTAATAAAGAGATTATGTTATGGCACTTTAGACTAGGACATCCTAGTTTTTATTACATGAAATATTTATTGCCAGATTTGTTTAAGAATAAAGATTCATCTTCTTTTCAATGTGAAATCTGCGAATTGGCTAAACATCATCGGTCTACATTTTCTATACAGACTTATCAACCCTCAAAACCGTTTTTTCTATTACATACTGATGTTTGGGGTCCCTCTAGAATTTCAACTCATTTGGAAAAAAATGGTTTGTTACATTCATCGATGATCACAAGAGTTTGTTGGGTGGGTTTTTGTTAAGAGAGAAATCAGAGGATGAGAGTGTGTTTCAAAATTTATATGTCATGGTTCTAACCCAATTTCAAGAAATAATCAAAATTGTTCGTAGTGACAATGGAAAAGAATATTTCAATAAAATTTTGGGAAGTTTTTTTCATGAAAAAGGGATTATGCATCAAAGCTCCTGCAATGATACCCCACAACAAAATGGGGTAGCTGAAAGAAAAAATAAACATCTTTTAGAAATGGCAAGGGCATTACTTTTTTCAAGAAATGTTCCTAAATATCTATGGGGTGAAGCAATTTTAACTGCTACATATCTCATAAACAGAATGCCCTAAAGAACCTTGAATTTCCAAATTCCTCTGAATTTTTTCAAAACACTTTATCCCATTTCTCGATTAACATATGAAATCTCATTAAAGGTGTTTGGGTGCATAGCCTTTGTTCACAATCATGAATAGGGTTAAAGAAAGTTAGACCCTCGAGCAAGAAAATGCATTTTTGTTGGATATGCACCCATGCAAAAGGGGTATAAATGCTTCGATGCCATGTTGAAAAAAATGTTTTTAACCAGGGATGCAACATTTTTTGAAGATAAACCTTTTTTGGAGATCCTCTTCATGAGGGGATTCGGCATGTAGAAGAACTTGTAGGAGATGATGATTTTTTTTCGTATTGAAAATCAAATTTCTAATCAAAATTTTGTTGATAGGGGAATCGATTTTCCTGATTTTTTATAAAATCTTCAGCACAATTTCCTCAACAAGAATCTTTTTAAGATAATAATCTTGAAAAATCAAGTGACTCTCTTCAATTTGCCTGTCAAAAGGATTTTGAAAAAAATTGATCAGGGATTAGAAGAGGATCTCTTGCCTTTAGTGCCAATAATAGAGTCAAGTTCTCTTAGTGAAAGAGATGGGAATGTAACTAAAAAAAATCTTGAAAACCTATGTCAGGAAAAATTATCGAGGAAAAGAAAAAGCTTCCTTTCTCTTCACAACAAGGAATCTGAACCTAGGACAGAATTTGATGTGTTTGAGTCTTCGGATAAAGTTTCCTCTGATTCAAAGATTGCTGATTTGGATCTTCCTATTGCACTTTGAAAGGGAGTGCGTTCTTGTACCAAACACCCCATGACTAACTGTGTCTCTTATAAAAAGTTATCCCCTACTTTCTTGACATTTACTTCACAACTTTCTTCTATGGAAATTTCAAAGAATGTACAGGAAGCATTACAAGTTTTAGAGTGGAGAAAGGCTATTGAAGAGGAGATGTATGCTCTTGAGAAGAATCAAACATCAGAAGTAACAAACCTACTATAAGGGAAAAGGTAGCAGGGTGTAAATGGGTTTTTACCATCAAGTATAATTCCGATGCAACATTGGAACGGTACAAAGCTCGATTGGTGGCTAAAGGGTTTACTCAAACCTATGGGATAGACTATCTTGAAACTTTGGCTCCAGTGGCAAAATTAAACACTATTAGGGTGTTC
This sequence comes from Coffea eugenioides, assembly GCF_003713205.1. Taxonomy (NCBI): domain Eukaryota; kingdom Viridiplantae; phylum Streptophyta; class Magnoliopsida; order Gentianales; family Rubiaceae; genus Coffea; species Coffea eugenioides. The sequence continues at coordinate 56,530,097 of NC_040036.1, read as the reverse complement.
TCTCAATGGCAGTAAACCTTGATTGACCACTCCAACAACTTGATGTCAAGAATGCATTTTTAAATAGAGATTTGGAGGAAGAGGTGTATATGAATTCTCCCCTGGATTTGAAGGGAAGTTTCAGTCTAGGGTTTGCAAGCTAAAAAAATTGTTATATGATCTCAAGCAATCTCCTAGGGCCTGGTTTGACAAATTTACTAGGTCAGTAAAGGATCAAGGTCCCCAAGAAAACTAACGAAATATCTTCGAAATAAAGGGTACAAACTATAATGAAAATGTACTCGTCAGACTAGCTTTCCAAACTTAGAATATAGAGCTAAAAGTCAAACTTATAACTCCAAACTTAATTTACATAGTATGAAGCAAACTTACAAATTCACGCTTACAAGAGTCAAAGATAAAATCTTCTAAATAAAAGGTTACAATCCAAAATACAAGTTCAAGATAAGAGTTAAGGCTATGAAAGTTCTTGATCACAGTTCCATCCCAGATTTACAAAGGAAAACAAAAGGAGAAGGGTGAGCTAAAACTCAGTGAGATTCCTAATAAACATGTAAGCACATAACCAATTAGAGACGTAATATAAATGAGTGAACGCAGTACAATACTAGAACAAGTTAATCACAATTCAATTCAAGGATACCGGGTTGCTTCCAAAAGCCAAATCCACTTGAGCTTGATCGTATCGAAAATCCATTGACTCTCCGTCAACGTTTGCAACCAAAGAATTTAATTTCCGTAGAACACCACTTACTCCAATTTTCGTCCACCAGTCAACCCCCTTACCGGCCTCGAACACCTCAAATAGTATAATTATGTAAACTCGAGTATACCAGTTTCCAGATTTCAGTAAACAATCCTCAGGGTTCATCGGCCTTCTCGACCAAGCCCTTGCTGGCTCGATACAACCGACTCACTTATGAGGTTGGGTACCCAAACAGTCATAGTAGTTGATGGAATATCACCCAAACAACACACATACAGTCAAATACAGAGAAATTACATCTTAAAATATCAGTATATAGAGCCTCAGTGGAATCGAAAGAGGTCGAGTGTGATAAAGTACACGCTCGCCTCAAATTTGCCAAATCAGATGTTTAGATCAAACAATCATAGATCAAGTATTCAGATATCTCACATAGACAAGGAATAGGCAGTGGAACACTCACCTATTAAGAAATGCAGAGCTTATACGTCAAGTTCCTTGGTTACGTTCACCTCCGTTTCCCAATCCTAGGGCAACGAGTGAAATTGTTAACAATCTAGGTTCATTTTCCAACCCAAACATAAGTTCATTAGGTGATCAAGTGGGTTGTTAATCGACTCAATTTACCATGCATGTTAGACCCAAAATGAAAGAAAATGTCATAAGAAAAGTGTAACAGCCCCACCTTCCCCTAAGGCGAACCAAAGAGGTTAGCGGACTGCCTGCCCAGCTCTCGCCAGGACTAACGGTGCAGTATAGAGCGATCTATTGCGTTCCGGAACTTATAAATGCGCGTAAACAAGGCAAAATGGCAAAATAACCCAAAATAAAAAAAATGAAATCCGGAGTCGGTCATGAATAGTAACCGACCCGTCAGAACCCAACCAAATATCAAGTAAACATTCACATATGGAACTTGAGCAATTACAACCCAGAGTAGCATACAAAAGTTGTCAAAAGTGAATATATACACGGTTTGCCAAATTGAAAGTGAAAACGGCCCTAAAGATACATTTAGGGTTTCACTTCATATACAATACAAAAACATATACATTTAGTTCATTCGGCAACCATCTATCAAGATTCATTCCAAAAAGAGTCATATTCCTGTAAGGAAAACAAAAGGAATGGTGTGAGCTAATTGCCCAGTGAGATACTATCACTTACGCAACCAAGTGCATATAAGCATCAAGCTTTCATTCAATATAGTACAAATAAGCAAAGGCACATGTCAAATATGGTGATAAAAGGATACAGATGGCTCTCAAGAGCCCTTTCCTCGTTTCCATTTCTTGATCGGACGTCATTGACCCTCCGTCAATGTACAAAAGTAACCAACCGTAGACTCCACTTTCCCTCCACTCCTTCCACCTAACATCCCCCTACCGGGCCCGAACTCCAAACACTTGCACTTTGGTATTACTCGAGTATACCGGAATCGAGAGTCTCGCATACTACAAGATTCCATATAACTTTATCCAAGGTTCATTAATTGGCACGACCAAGCCCTCGCCGGCTCGATTCAATCAACTACCAATGGGGTTGAGCTCATTGATAACATTTGTAGTCGTTGGATACTCGTCCAATCGACAAGTACTTTCATTTCAACTTTCATTTCATGTAACATTTCATGTAACATTCCAATAACATGACAACAATGATATAAGGCATATAAGTGAAAGCGATAAAGTACACTTTCACTTCAATCAAGTCACATTCAATTCACTTCAAGCAATTTACATACAAAGCCATATAGTAACACACAAGTGAGTAGTACACTCACCAGGGTCAGTGCAGATACCTCCCAAAAGAGAGCTTTAATCACCAATAAACCCTAAAATAATCCAAGGAAAACAATTGAAGGTTCCACTTTCAAAATTGAGAATACAGAATGCACATGTGAGGCTCGACTACCAGTCGTATGCCTCGCCAAATAATTACTAAAGCAAGGTGCAAAACATGATTTTTGGTAACGAAAAGGTAACATGAAGACCTAGGCTCAAACAACCCAAAAGCCCTTCGTTCAAATCACAATTAAATCCAACTAGCCTTCAAGTAAAATTTCGGCAGCATATACCTTGTGTTTACCTATTTTCCAGCCATCATGGCTTCATTATTTCCTCAAATCAGTCCCAACATCTTGTACAAAAATAATCTCATTCCCTAAAGCCGTTCACTAGGCTTAATGGCATTCAAGTACAAAATTTAGCTAGGAAATAACCGGATATGAAAGTCAAGCCCTAAACTATTCAAATGAACACAATCAGACTCGATTACAAGTCATAAACCAATTCTATATACTACCAAAACAGGGTTCCCTAAGCATACACAAACAATAGAGGAAACCAGAAAATTCGGAAATGCAATTAGCTTTGGCCCTGAAAAAAAAACAGTTTTTGTCCTCGTTTTGCGGTAATGGCACAAATTTCACTATGCTTATCGGATGAGGGTGCAAGACCCACCATATCGAAGATAAAATATAGGGCTACAACATTGTAGAAGGTCACTCAACCCAGTTTGGAGTGGAACCATGTCAAAAATGCAAGATACTACATCAAAAACGTAAAACAGATTCACCAAAACGCATTCTAGCGGGAACATAATAACTCAGGCTCTCCAAGTCCAAATCCAGAAATTCCAAAACCAACTGAAAGCTAAGAAAAAGGGCTAAATTTCATCAGAAGGCCTAAACAACCAATTCGGAATCAATTCCAGCCAAAACAACCCATTACAGACGCACTTCTCAATTTCGGGTAAAACCAGAACAGCAATAGTAATTTCGACTTATCTCATTCTACACTACTCTGATTGATCTGAAATTTTGTAGGTACCTCTAAAATGTCATTACCTACAACTTTTATGTTTTGAGCTAAGGCCAATTCGGCCTCTATCTAGGACCTAAAAATTCGGACAGAATGCTCCCTTAAGAACCCTAGGTTTTTCAATTTTCTTCCAAAACAGAAATTGGTTGCAATTAATCACTTTTTCCACCTCCTAGAGTCAATATAGACCATTTCCAATCATCATAGATAGCCACACAATCATGCTTATAGTAAAACAGAAAAATCCCCAAAAATAATAAAACTTCATCATTTCAACCACAAATCAAGAAATAACCCATAAATTTGCATCTTATACAACCACTAAGCATGATTTAAGCATCAATTAAAAGAGGAGGGTGGTTCTTCACAACTTACCTTTAAAACAAGAGAGAGAGAGCTATTGGTCACCTTATCTTTCCAAAAAACTTCACACAACAACTCACTAACACTTCCTTAAGTGGTTTTATGGAGCAAAATCAAGGTTGGATGGTTGGTTTTGAGGATTTGGAACAAGATTGAAGTGTTTTCTTCCTTATGCTTGAAGTAAGAGAGAGAGAAAGAGAGCAAGAGAGGGCCGGCTTCTTCTTGATGTTTTTTGAAGATTTTTGGTCATTTTTAAGCTATATTAAGTCAAATGGTAAGAAGAGGAATAGTGGTCTTACTTCAAGACCAATCCAATGGTGACACTTGTCACCTTTAATTAAATATCTACCTAACTTGTCTCTCTCATATCAATCCAAATTGCAACCTCTACTTATCTCTTAACACCCGGTAAATTAATTCCAGTATGCAAAACTTAATCTAGTTGGCCGAATTTTTCCGAACTTTTCGCACTAGTGGGTCCCACGTCCGGTATACGCTCTTAATTTCTCGAAATCTATTCGATATTAGAAAAATCATATAAAAACTATATTTACTCATAAAAATTATCTAGAAAATTTTCCGGATACAGAAAGTGCAGAAAACAAACCATTGAAGATAAGAAAACCTAGAAATATAATAAAACCTAGAAACTGGAACAATTACGGGTTCTCACAAAAAGGAGTTTGACAAGTGCAAGAAAGTTGAGCAAAAGAAATGTTTTATTCAAGTTCAAAAGTGTCTTCGCGGGTAAACGGTCGAGCACGCGCAGTCTCGGGAAAACGGCCATATCTCACTGTAGAAAAGTCAGAATCATGTACCGTTAATGGCCTTAAAAACTAGACTTGAAGTGTTTTCCAACGGTATAAAAGCCAAACTCTAGTTCCTCTCCTATCAAAACCAGTAGCCCGGAGAAATTAGCTGATTTTTCTGTTCTGATCAGCTCAATACCCTAACAAAGTTACCATATTTCTTCTTGCCAACTTCACTCGTTTTGGCTCAAATTCATCCAATTCAATCTCCTAGAGTTCATATATAGGGGATCAAGTTATCTAGCACCATTGAAACTTAAAATACAACACACAAAATGATTAAATGAACCAAAACAGTCTAACCAACAAGGAAGAACCAAAACAGTCCACTAACTTGTCCAAAACAACAACTTTACTTGCTTCATCTCCATTTCAACTCACACCTAAGTTTAAACCAATGTTTAGCCAAGTTTCTTAGGCTTAATTAAGGTGCAATGAGTCACAAAATCAAGGAGAAACCTCCACTCCAAGGCCGGTCAGCAAAGAGAAAACAAAACAGTCCACAAGTTCATATTCAACACCAACCCCCATCCTTTCATTATAGCTAACTTAAACAACATTCCAAGAGTTATCCCTAACTTTAAAAGGAACCATAACATGTTAATACATCAAGAAAAACCATAAACAAATCTTAAGCAAATAATCAAACATATAGCATGCTAAACATCTGACAAGGGTTTATTTTACATATTTTTAAGTGCATTTTATTAGTTGATTTTGGTGTAATTATTTAGTTTTATAACTAAAATAGCTAGGTTTTGGTAAAAATATACATTTTTGGTAAAAGTGGCTAATATTGCATTTCTGCTGATTTTAGTGGTAAAAACTTCATTTTATGCAGGATTAAATGATTCAATCACCAAAGAATGTCAAGTGAGGTGAAAAATAGATAATTGATGATGAATTCAAGTGGTTAAAAGAGAAATGAAGTGAAAGATGTTCAAGTGAGAAAATGCAAGTCAAGACAGTTTTGACACTCTTCGGTATTTCGACTATATCTGGAGCTACACTTATTGGATTGAGGTGATCTTTATACCATTTTAAAGCTAAGAAAGAGACCTACAATTGGTATGAAGACATCGAATCCAATTCTGCTGTTTTCATAGACAAAAAGTCGAAATACAGAAGCTGCATTCTGTGGTCGGAAATCGAAACAGGGGTTTGACCAGGTGATGGTATTTCGACCATATCTCAGCCTACAAAAGTCCAAATGGGATGATTCTTGATCCTATGGAAAGATAATTTAAAGAGATACGGCTTTCAAGACTAGCACAAGAGCAGATTCTGCAGTTTTCATGGAGAAATAATTCATGCAATCAGTCAAAAAGAAATTGCAGCAGCAAATCCTGACTTTGATACATGTGCAACTTTTCTTGAAGACTTTTTGTGTATTTTAGTTGAATTTGCAGCTGTAATTTTGGAGATTCTTGACAATAATCAAGCAATGAGGTCATGGATGATAATTTAAGTTTTGTCTTAAACTCATCCAAACACCTATAAATACCCCTCACAATTCAAGAACAAGAGGAGACCTTTGCCAACCTTTGTTAGTAGATAGAGAGCTTAGAATAGATTAGTTTTCAGATTCAATAAAGCTCTTTGAGCTAGTTTCGTTTTTAGCTCTGTTAGTTATTAGTTTTCATATTTCTAAACACCTTGTTCTAGTTTTTATCTTTATAAATACACTTCTTGCTGGTTTGATTATCAAAGCTTGAGTGCTTAAAGAGTTGGAGAGTTTGTTTATTCTGTAATTGAATTAAGCTTTTATCTACCACCACCTAGGGTTGGTTCTACCACCCTAATCAGATTGGTTTTAATTGCTTTTCTATGGTCGATTTTGCATATGAGCTTTCTCTACCATTTTTCCTTCATTTCTAACTCTTCTTCTACGTTATTAGAAGTTGGAGTTATTTTGATAATCATGTCTAGCTAGCTAGATCTATCCCTTGTTCTAGGGGTAGATGAAACTGGTTGGTGCAAGATTTGGATTTGTATGCTGCTAGTTTTCACTAACCTTGTTCTTGGTAATTCATTAATCTTGATTTTCACATTTGTTAAAGCTTGATCATCTTTTGCAAATTATATCAGTTATTGTGATCGCACGACAGTGGTAAACAATAATGGAAAGAAGATTAATTGAATTCTAGCATGAAACACATGACAGTAGTGAATCACTAGAAGGGTTTTTCATAATATTTCACAAAGGCCTAAGATCATCACTGGTTGATTTTTACCACGACAGTAGGTGGAACCTAGTGATCTTGACAAAGCTTTTCTGCACGACAGTGAGATAAGTATACATTTGGAAATGTTCCCTACCAAGACAAGAGTGAATTGTGACTACAAAGTACATGGCAAATCTGATCTTTACTAGCTAGTGGATTTAATTCCCCTAGAACATCTTTTCTTTTGACATATCTATTAGTTGGGATTCATGCACTTAATCTGTTTTTAATTCTTTGATCAACACATAATTTGAAAAGTTTAGATAATAAGATAAGGTTTAAAACTCTGGTATTTGTTAAGTTGCTCCCTGTGGGATTCAACCCTTGTACCTTTGCTATACTATATTTTGATCTGTATACTTGCAGCAAAACGAGGTATTAGGTTATAACTTGTGAGTTGATTTAATTGGTAAATTTTAACCTCGTCAACATCCAACCCTACTTCCACTTACTTCACTTAAGAAATTTCACCACAAACAATCTCAACTCAACCTCTAGTTTGCCATCAAAACTTTGAACACTTGATATAACACAATAAACCTAAGATTTAAGAATCATTTACCTCTCTTAAGTGAAGTTTGAATCACCCAATAAGCCATCAAAACAAAAGCTCCAAGCTTGAATCACACACTAGCCTTGAAGGTAGTTCACTCAACTAACTAAAGTTCTTTCTCTTTTGATTTTTGCTCAAAGATCAAGCTAGGGTTTATAAGCTAGAAAATGGAGTATTTTCTCTTCTCTTACAAGCTTGAGAGGGCCAGCCAACATGGTGTAAAAATGGAGCCAAGAAGGTTTAAATTCTTCTAATTCTTTGGTCAAATAAGTTGAATGGTTAGGGCCTTGTCACTTGTCTCAATCTTGGCCATTCTTCCTTTAAACTTTGCTAAATCATATTTCTTCCCTCCAAGTATTACAAATATCTAATTAACACCCTTAAACTATCACATAAAATCTCAAACACAATTAAAAGGATATTTGGTCGTAGTGTATATAGTAAAATAAAATAATGCCAATTTAAGGAGATGTTTCAATTCTTGTAAAAGGCAATGAAATGCAATGCAAGGAAATGTCATAATTGATTTAGTCTTAAGGCAATGAAAGTAGTTTAGAAGAATTTATATTTTTAAGTGAGGGTTCTCACACTCTCTCCTCCATAAAAGAATTTTGTTCTCGAAATTCTCACCTTGATTACTGAATAACTCAGGATACTTTGCTTGAATGTCCTCTTTCACTTCCCAAGTAACTTCTTCTATCTCATGATTTCTCCACAAAATCTTTATCAAGGGTATCTACTTAGCCCTTAATTCCTTCACTTTTAGATCTAAGATGTGACAGCCCCACCTCCCCCTAAGGCGAACCAAAGGGTTCGGCGGACCGCCTGCCCAACTCTCACCGGGACTCAGTCAGTCACTACAGTCCTCAAATAAATTACAATATAAATCTCAAATATACATCAAATTCTCCAATAATTACATGTCATAAGCGAAGCAGAAACAATTCCCCAAACTATACATAAAATGATTCCAAATCCAAACTGTACAAGATATATGCCATCCAGTCATGTGAATAAGTACTACAAGCCTTCCTTCGCCACGAGCCCTGTGGAGGGGAATAAAATATTTTTGGGTGAGTTAGAAGCTCAGTGAGTAACCAATAAAATCAGTAATCAAATATATTTTCACAATAATGCATTTCGATGATGTCATGATTCCAAGATCAAATGTACGTATTTATTTAATTTTTTTACATGCCAACATTTGCACAGTGAGAGCAAAGCAAAAGCAGAAAAGTAACACCACATGGTAAGGATACGGGTGGCTCCCAAGTCAACTCATTTGTCGAGCTTGATCACTGGTTGACCCTTGAGATCCTGAGCCACACAGCTCGTTTCTCTCTTAAAGGATCCCCCATAGCCAGACAGTGAGCCTCAACTCAAGTCACGAGCAATAAATGCTCTAAAATATTTTTCAAGCAATAAATGCTCTGGTTCAAGCAATAAATGCTCTATAACAGATCACCAAAATCATATTTCACAGGTATCAATAGCAACTAATGGGGTTTAGGTCGAGTACATAATGCAAGAAACATTTCACAAGTACTTTGGAAATAGTTTAGGGTCACTCACCTCCACGGTTCAGAAACCATCCATCATATATCATTATCTTGCCCGAGTCCAAGCCCTAAATCACAAACTCAAAGCAATCATACATTCCCCATAAATGCTTCATTTCCAACCTACAATATATCACCAATCACACATACGGTTAATAAGCAATAAAATGCATCCAATTAGGCCACAATATCCCTCAATCAAAGCTAATTAGAAGTTTAAGATCCACCATTAGAAAAACCCCCCAATTAAACCCTAGAAACCGGAATTCATTCCCTCAAGCATAAATTTTCCGCAACGATCGCAATTAACGTATAAAGTTCCATTTAACACCTTTCGGTACAATATCCATAACTGAAGCTACCCATATCGGATTGAAACGAATCTTATAGCATTTCAAAGCCATGAAACCAATCTTATAGCATTTCTTATGAAGACCTCCAAAGTCAAATCATGCATTTTCATGGTCAAAAATGGAAAACGCCACGAAAACAGAAATCTGGGCGCGGAATAGGATTCATGGGCAGTCAAGGGTATTTCGGTCATTTCACATGCTACAGTGCTCGGATCGAGGTAAAATTTTTCAGGAAACTAGTTAACACCATTTTCTATAACTTTCATGTTTTAACCTAAGCCTGATTCGGCATCTAAAATGCCCAAATAAATCCAGTCAGAACAGGGCAAAAACAAACCCTAAACCTTGAATTTCGTATCAAACCAGAAATTTTCCGCAACCAACTTCAACTAACATATACAAGCATCATTATACACCATTACCAGCCATCATACCATGATCAAACCATGATCTTCATACAAAACAGAAAAATAACAAGAATAAATCAAAATTCATCAAACCTTCACTTCCAACCATAAACAAACCATAATCACACCATATGTCATCATATTAAACCACTAAAGCCACCAATTGAACATTAGCAAAGCTAAAGGGAAAGATTCTTAACAGCTCACCTTGTAACCTCAAGACAACAAGCAACTTAGCACCTTTGTTTCTCAAACCACTTCACCACTCACCTTAATCCTACCAAGAGAAAGGTTTTTATGGAGCAAATCAAAATTTTAGCGGTTGGTTTGTGAGATCAAGGCAAGAAATTGAAGAAAAAAGTTGGAGGTTTCTTTCTTTTCTCTCCCTAAGGAGTTCGGCCAAGAGAGCTTCAAATGAAGAAATAAAATAGCCAAAATTAGCTTTAAGATGGTAAAGAAATATCTTGGTCAAAAGTCCAAGGGTGAATTAAATGGTGACACTTGTCACCTTTTAGCTTAGAACTTATCTTTTTGTCTCTCTAATACAAATCTCTTAGCACCTTGTAAAATAATATCACTTAATACAAACCTCCAACAAGTTGTCAAAAATATATTGCATTTACCGCATTAGCGGGTTCCACGTCCATAATACACTTCAAACTTAACGTGGACTAACTTGTATCAAGGAAATGATTTGAAAATTATATTCCTTTATAAAAATGTATAGAAAATTAATATCTTGAAGAAAGGTACAAAATTATAAACAAGAAAACAAAATAGGGTATTTCGGTCATTCCACATGCTACAGTCCTCTGATTGAGCTCAATTTTATAGGTAGCTAGCTAACTCAATTACCAACAACTTTCATGTTTTACTCTAAGCCTGATTCGGCCTCTAACATGTCCAAATAAATCCGTTCAGAACAGGGTAAAAGCAAACCCTAAACCTGGAATTTCGTATCAAACCAGAAATTTTCCGCAACCAACTTCAACTAACATATACAAGCTTCATTTAACACCATTACCAGCCATCATATCATGATCAAACCATGATCCCCATACAAAACAGAAAAATAACAAGAATAAATCAAAATTCATCAAACCTTCACTTCCAACCATAAACAAACCATAATCACACCATATGTCATCATATTAAACCACTAAAGCCACCAATTGAACATTAGCAAAGCTAAAGGGAAAGATTCTTAACAATTCACCTTGTAACCTCAAGACAACAAGCAACTTAGCACCTTTGTTTCTCAAACCACTTCACCACTCACCTTAATCCCACCAAGAGAAAGGTTTTTATGGAGCAAATCAAAGTTTTAGCGGTTGGTTTGTGAGATCAAGGCAAGAAATTGAAGAAAGAAGTTGGAGGTTTCTTTCTTTTCTCTCCCTAAGGAGTTCGGCCAAGAGAGCTTCAGATGAAGAAATAAAATGGCCAAAATTAGCTTTAAGATGGTAAAAATATCTTGGTCAAAAGTCCAAGGGTGAATTGAATGATGACACTTGTCCCCTTTTAGCTAAAGCTTATCTTTTTGTCTCTCTAATACAAATCTCTTAGCACCTTGGAAAATAATATCACTTAATACAAACCTCCAACAAGTTGTCAAAAATATATTGCATTTACCGCACTAGCGGGTCCCACGTCCATAATACACTTCAAACTTAACGTGGACTAACTTGTATCAAGGAAATGATTTGAAAATTATATTCCTTTATAAAAATGTATAGAAAATTAATATCTTGAAGAAAGGTACAAAATTATAAACAAGAAAACAAAATAATGTCTAGAAAATATATAAAAATTTTCGGGTTCTCACACTCATTCTTCCGGGGCGTCACAAACTCCCCTCCTTAAACGAATGTCGTCCTCGACATTCCATCTTGTACCAATCAAGTCAAGACATCCCGCAAGAATCACTCAGGCATTCCAAGCAAACACTAAGGGTCAAATAACACCTACTTGTCCGCATTTCAGTCATACAAGAAGCACTGATATTTCAAATCAAACCCAAAGTCCGGCATCCTAAACTTCAAGCCTAGGATACACTACAGAGATTTGAAACCTAAGCTCTGATACCAACTGTGACAGCCCCACCTCCCCCTAAGGCGAACCAAAGGGTTCGGCGGACCGCCTGCCCAGCTCTCGCCGGGATTCAATCAGTCACTACAGTCCTCAAATAAATTACAATATAAATCTCAAATATACATCAAATTCTCCAATAATTACATGTCATAAGCGAAGCAGAAACAATTCCCCAAACTATACATAAAATGATTCCAAATCCAAACTGTACAAGATATATGTCATCCAGTCACGTGAATAAGTACTACAAGCCTTCCTTCGCCACGAGCCCTGTGGAGGGGAATAAAATATTTTTGGGGTGAACTAGAAACTCAGTGAGTAACCAATAAAATCAGTAATCAAATATATTTCACAATAATGCATTTCGATGATGTCATGATTCCAAGATCAAATGTACGTATTTATTTATTTTTTTACATGCCAACATTTGCACAGTGAGAGCAAAGCAAACGCAGAAAAGTAACACCACATGGTAAGGATACGGGTGGCTCCCAAGCCAACTCATTTGTCGAGTTTGATCACTGGTTGACCCTTGAGATCCTGAGCCACACAGCTCGTTCCTCTTAAAGGATCCCCCATAGCGAGACCATGAGCCTCAACTCAAGTCACGAGCAATAAATGCTCTAAAATATTTTTCAAGCAATAAATGCTCTAAAATCGTAGTTCAAGCAATAAATGCTCTGGTTCAAGCAATAAATGCTCTAAAATCGTAGTTCAAGCAATAAATGCTCTAGTTCAAGCAATAAATGCTCTGGTTCAAGCAATAAATGTTCTGGTTCAAGCAATAAATTCTCTAGTTCAAGCAATAAATGCTCTGGTTCAAGCGATAAATGCTCTATAACAAATCACCAAAATCATATTTCACAGGTATCAATAGAAACTAATGGGGTTTAGGTCGAGTACATAATGCAAGAAACATTTCACAAGTACTTTGGAAATAGTTTAGGGTCACTTACCTCCACGGCTCAGAAACCATCCATCATATATCATTACCTTGCCCGAGTCCAAGCCCTAAATCACAAACTCAAAGCAATCATACATTCTCAAAGTTCGAACAGCATTTCCCCATAAATGCTTCATTTCCAACCTACAATATATCACCAATCACACATACGGTTAATAAGCAATAAAATGCATCCAATTAGGCCACAATATCCCTCAATCAAAGCTAATTAGAAGCTTAAGAGCCACCATTAGAAAAACCCCCCAATTAAACCCTAGAAACCGGAATTCATTCCCTCAAGCATAAATTTTCCGCAACGATCGCAATTAACGTATAAAAGTTCCATTTAACACCTTTCGGCACAATATCCATAACTGAAACTACCCTTATCGGATTGAAATGAATCTTATAGAGTTTCGAAGCCAAGACATAAACCTACATTTCTTATGAAGACTTCCAAAGCCAAATCATGCATTTTCGTGGTAAAAAACGGAAAACGCCACGAAAATAGAAATCTGGGCGCGGAATAGGATTCATGGGCAGTCAAGGGTATTTCGGTCATTTCACATGCTACAGTACTTGGATCGAGCTGAAATTTTGTAGGAAACTAGTTAACACCATTTTATACAACTTTTATGTTTTAACCTAAGCCTGATTCGGCATCTAACATGTCCAAATAAATCTGATCAGAACAGGGCAAAAGCAAACCCTAAACCTGGAATTTCGTATCAAACCAGAAATTTTCCGCAACCAACTTCAACTAACATATACAAGCATCATTATGCACCATTACCAGACATCATACCATGATCAAACCATGATCTTCATACAAAACAGAAAAATAACAAGAATAAATCAAAATTCATCAAACCTTCACTTCCAACCATAAACAAACCATAATCACACCATATGTCATCATATTAAACCACTAAAGCCACCAATTGAACATTAGCAAAGCTAAAGGGAAAGATTCTTAACAACTCACCTTGTAATCTCAAGACAACAAGCAATTTAGCACCTTTGTTTCTCAAACCACTTCACCACTCACCTTAATCCTACCAAGAGAAAGGTTTTTATGGAGCAAATCAAAGTTTTAGCGATTGGTTTGTGAGATCAAGGCAAGAAATTGAAGAAAAAAGTTGGAGGTTTCTTTCTTTTCTCTCCCTAAGGAGTTCGGCCAAGAGAGTTTCAAATGAAGAAATAAAATGGCCAAAATTAGCTTTAAGATGGTAAAGAAATATCTTGGTCAAAAGTCCAAGGGTGAATTGAATGGTGACACTTTTCACCTTTTAGCTTAAAACTTATCTTTTTGTCTCTCTAATACAAATCTCTTAGCACCTTGTAAAATAATATCACTTAATACAAACCTCCAACAAGTTGTCAAAAATATATTGCATTTACCGCACTAGCGGGTTCCACGTCTATAATACACTTCAAACTTAACGTGGACTAACTCGTATCAAGGAAATGATTTGAAAATTATATTCCTTTATAAAAATGTATAGAAAATTAATATCTTGAAGAAAGGTACAAAATTATAAACAAGGAAACAAAATAATGTCTAGAAAATATATAAAAATTTTCGGGTTCTCACACTCATTCTTTCGGGGCGTCACATAAGATCTGTACCGGTCTTTCTTCATAAGTCAGAGATTTGTCAAGGTCAATTTCTTCTGGCTTCAGTATATGAGTGGGGTTTGGATGATGCTTCTTCAACATAGAAACATGAAATATGTCATGGATCTTGGATAAACTCGCTGGTAACTCTAACCCATAGGCCACATTCCCTACTCGTTGAAGAATCTGGAAAGGCCCCACGTATCTCAATTGAAGATTCTTTCCTTTTTGCACCGTGAAACTTCGAAGTGGTGTAACCTTTAAAAATACCTTATCCCCAACTTCAAACTCCAAATCCTTTCGTCGATTATCTGCGTAACTCTTCTATCGGCTTTGTGTTGTCTGAAGCTTCTGACGTATCACCTTCACCTCCTCATAAGCATCTTCGATCCATGGTACTGCAATTGGGTCTAAAATCCTTGATTCCCCTACTTTATTCTAGTATATTGGTGATTGGCACTTTCTTCCACAGAGAGTTTCGTATAGTGCCATTTGTATGGAGGAATGATAACTATTATTATATGCAAATTCAACTAACGCCATATACAGTCCCCAACTTCCACCAAAATCCAAAATACAAGCCCTTAGCATGTCCTCGAGTTTTTGAATTGTTCTCTCTGACTGTCCATCAATTTGGGGATGATAAGTAGTACTAAAGTTCAACTTGGTCCCAAGACTTCTTGTAACTGTTGCAGAAACGAGACACAAATCACGGATCTCTATCGGAAACAATGCTTACTAGGATCCCATGCAATCTCACTATCTCATCCATATATAGTTGGGCTAATTTTTCCAAGGAGTATCTCATATTTATAGGCAAGAAATAACCAGACTTCGTCAACCTGTCAACTATTACCCAAACTGATCATGACCTTTCTGAGTACGGGATAATTCTGACACAAAATTCATCTTAATATGTTCCCATTTCCACTCAGGGATTTCAAGAAGTTGTAAAAGACCTGAGGATTTCTGATGTTCAGTTTTTACTTGTTAACACACTAAATATTTTTGGATAAACTGAGTAATTTCCTTCTTCATATTATCCCACCAATACAGTCCCTTCAAATTCTGGTACATTTTACTGCTTCTGGGATGTACTGTATACTTAGATCGATGTGCCTCTTCCAAAATGTCTCCTTTTATTATTTCATCTTGCGGCACCACTATCCGCTTACGAAATTTCAAAATACCCTCGAAACTCACATTAAAGTTTGATATTTCCCCTTTTTGCACTTTTTCTACCTATTTTGTACTATCCAATCATTTTTCTGAGCTTCTTTTTTTCGGTCCAACAAATCAGATTTCACCATGATATTCCCCAAGATCACTCTCTGTTGGTCCAGCCACGGATTCCATTTACTCACTTTTTCCATCAACTTCCATTCCTTAATCATTAATCCAGCTACTTGAACTTTTTGGTTCAAAGCATCTACTACAACGTTGGCCTTTCCCGGGTGGTAGTTAATTGTATAGTCATAATCCTCAAGAAATTCTACCCACCGACGCTGTCTCAAGTTTAGTTCCTTCTGAGAGAATAGATATTTTAGGCTCTCATGGTCGGTATAAACCTTAAAAGTCACCCCATATAAGTAATGCATCCACTTCTTTAGGGTAAAACTACAGCGGCCAATTCCAAGTCATGAGTCGGGTAATTCCGCTCATGGGATTTTAATTTCCTGGAGGCATAGGCAATTATACTTCCATTCTGCATTAGAGCACATCCCAATCCTTCTCTTGAGGTGTCCGTATATACGGCGAAACTGTCTTTTCCATTTGGTAAGGCTAAAACTGACGCCGAAATTAACCGTTTCTTTAATTCTCGAAAACTCGCTTTACACTTAGAATTCCAGACAAATTGACTATGCTTTTTCATTAGATCGGTTAAAGACCCTACTAATTTGGAGAAGTCCTTGATGAACCGACAGTAATATCCTGCTAAACCCAGGAAACTACGGATCTCAATTGGAGTTTCTGGTTGTTTCCACTCAGTTATGGCTTCTATTTTCACTAGATCCATGGAAATGCCATTTTTAGATATTACATGCCCTAGAAAAGAAATTTACTCCAGTCAAAACTCACACTTGCTAAACTTGGCATATAACTGATGTTCTCTCAAGATCTGTAAAACTATTCTCAAATGCCGTTCACGATCCTCTCGAATTTTAGAGTATACCAAGATATCATCTATGAATTCCACGACAAATTGATCCAAATAAAATTTAAAAACTCAATACATCAAATTCATAAATGCAGCCGGAGCATTTGTTAGACCAAATGGCATCACTGCAAACTCGAAATATCCATATCTGGAATTAAAAGCAGTTTTCGGTATGTCCTCCTGCTTAATTTGTAATTGATAGTAACCTTGCATCAAGTCCAACTCAGAGAAAGCCACTGCTCCTTGCAACTGATAAAACAACTCGTCAATGTGCGGCAAAGGATATTTATTTTTCACCGTGACATCATTTAAGCCGCGATAGTCTATACAGAGTTTCAAACTACCATCCTTCTTTTTAACAAATAGAACAGGCGCTCTCCAAGGTGATTCTCTTTCTCGAATAAACATGCACTCTAACAAATCCTATAACTGCAGTTTTAGTTCCTTGAATTCGGCAGGGGCCATTCGGTATGGTGCTTTTGCAATAGGAGTGGTTCCAGGCACCAAATCAATCTTAAATTCTATTTCCCTCTCTAGCGGCATCGACTTCAACTCGTCAGGGAAAACATCAAAAATTTCATTTACTACTAACACATCCTCCAATTTCACCTTATCTCCAAGAGTATTAATTAGGAAAACTAAGTAACCCTACGCCCCTTTATTCAATAATTTTCTGACTTGAATTTTTGATATAAGTGCAGACAAGACTAGTCTACCTCTCACATCCAATCTTAGGGTTGCCTCTCCTAGTATACAGAACTTCACCACCTTAGTCTTGCAATTCAATTAAATATTATAACGAGCCAACCAATCCATTCCCATAATCACATCATACCCCTTGAGGTCTAAATTTATCAAATCTACTATCAACTTCCGTTCTCTGACCCAAACCTCACAATTTTTATAAATTATGTTGGTAATTAGGCTTTGATCCTCAGTAGGTGTTCTAACTTTCAAATCATAGGGTAATTTAACTGGATTCACATCAATACCATACATGAAGGTAGGATTTACAAAAGAATGGGTTGCCCCAGGGTCAATTAAAAGCTTAGCTAAGCGGTGGAATACAGGAATCATACCTACCACCTTTTCAGATGACTCAGGAGCTCGCTGATGATCCAAGGCATAAACCCTCGCAGAAACTTTCGGTCTGCTCCCACTAGCAGTAGGTTGCTTAGGGTTTGACTTCTCTAGCTGCAAACCCTCATTTTCTTCACGGGTTTTAACAAGATAGGTGGCAATCTGATGCTCGGAACTTCCGCAACGGAGACATTTCTTCATCTTTCGCCAGCAAGTATACTCGATGTGGTGTGTTTTACCACAATATCCATAGCTTACTCGAGGAGCTGGTGCAAGAGCTCCTTGGGAGACAATCCTCTGTTGTTCTCTTCTATTTTGTGCCCCTCTGGATGGAGCTCCTCTCGGTGTCCCTGAGATTCGAACTCCACCCGTGCCTCTTCCAAACTTAGGAGGAGGCACATTCTGATCATCTCGCCCGGTAGTACTACTAGATGCACTTCATCTATTTGCTTGAAAAGTCCGAACTTGAAATCGGGCCTACTCCACTCGTTGAACTTTCTCAAGAGCATTTTTAAATGTATTAATTTGAGTTGCAGCTAAGTCTTTTTGGATTTTCACATTCAAACCCTGCACAAGTCGCCTTATGCGTTTCTGCTCAGTAACCATTAGTTTTGGAGCAAATTTAAAGAGTTGGTTGAACTGGGTCTCATATTCTACCATACTTGAAGTGCCTTGGCGTAGTTTGATAAATTCATCCTTTCTTTTCTCTTGAATTAAAGACGGAAGAAATTTCTCATTAAATTCTTTGGTGAAGTTAAACCAAGTACGTGGGATTTACTCCCTGTCCCATTTTGCTCTTACTACGTTTCACCAGGAACGAGCCGCGCCTTCCAACTAGAAAACAGCGAAAGTCACTTGCATTTCCTCGGTGTAGTGTAATGCAGCAAATATATCCACCATTCTTTCAAATCAATTCTCGGCAATTTCGGGATTTGGTTCTCCAAGAAATTTAGGAGAAGAAAACTTTTAGAACCGTTCCTGGGCCCTATCTTCGCCTACTTTCGTGTCTCTTTGCTGATTACCGGGCACTTGACCTTACTGGTGATACGATTGATAGCCGTAACTATCTGGTCCCTTTCTTCACCTCCAGGTCCCTGGCTCTGATTTGCTACAGATCCTTGTTTCTCTTCTTGATCCTGGACTTGCCTGGGTCCACGCCCACGGCCCCGACCACGTTGTTGTTTACCCTCCATTATTTCTCACCGGTCTAGGGTCCACGGATTATAACTAATCGGTAAGTAAGTATTTGTATATAATAGATACTTATGCATAATCAAAAGTCAAAGGGAAATAAAGTCAGAATCACGATAAGCAAGTGAAAACTCCAAGGGTTAAATACCAAAAATCTCCCTGTGGTTTGACTAATGTTCACTTTACCTCCCTATTGTTTGGAAACCTACAATTTGACTGCTCGTCGTTTCAACTAAAGTAAAAGTCTGACGGAAAACATCCAAACTAACGTCTGAAAGGAAAATGTCAAAATTGCCCCTCTATAAGTCAAACCCTTGGAAGAATGTTTCGTGCATTTGAGAATGGGTAAAATACCAAAAATCCCCCTATGATTTGCCAAATGTACACTTTAACTCCCTATGGTTTGAAAACCTATAATTTAACTCCCTGTCGTTTCACTTAAAGTGAAAGTCTGACAGAAATACCGTTATTGTAGATGTTTTCTATTAGACTTTCACTTTAGTTGAAACGACAGGGAGTTAAATTGTAGGTTTCCAAATCATAGGGAGGTAAAGTAAACATTAGTCAAACCACAGGGGAGTTTTTGGTATTTAACCCAAACTCAAAGCATTTAAATGCCAAAATCGAAATAAAATCAAAGTCAAAGTTAATATACATTCAAGGGCTAATATCAGTTATTTACAAGCTAACAAGGCCAAAATATCAACCACAAGCCCCAAAGGTACAGGCATAGTTCATCAAGGCATGCCACACAACCACCGAGCCAAACGAAAGCTGTACAACCACCGAATCACCACATCCCCTACCTTTTCTATGTACAATGGTCAAAATCATCCAAAATGGTAACCTAACAGTCAAGACTTAGTCTACCACGGGACTAGCTGACCTCCCATCCTGGGCAGGTTCAGCTCCTGCATCGTCTCCTATGTTAGAAGCCTCATCACTTAAGTCCCCAAGTAGATCTCTATAAACATTTAGAATAGACTCAGCTCTAGACCTCACCTTCATTGTTCCCCTTACCAGTCACTCTTGGGCTTCTCCAAGTTGCGCACAGAGATCATCGGTCCTTTCTTGACCCTCAACTACATCATCCTCAAGTTCCTTAATCCGGTCGGCTTGCATTTTAATAGTTTTCCTTAATTGATTCAATTCAGCTTCAAGCCTAGTATTATCCTTTGTTAGCGCCTTCCTTTCCTCCATCACAACCAAAACTACTGGGTTGGGATAGGCGTAAGTATGTCGACATTCACAGCGCCGATGGCGGTTAGCTAGACTCCAATGTACGGCAACTCCTCTTGGCCTGATCTGGTACCTAATCATCGGTAATGGATCATGGGGCTGCCGCCAACCTGACTACCACTAGGGCCACTAGGTCCTCCGTCCATCTTATACAAAGTACAGATAAAAGCTTAAGTACTCTTAAGCAAAAATGATCGAATATAATCATAAAGTCAAAAATTTCTAATACGCCTAGGCAACTTCAAATCTAGGCTCTGATACCACCTGTGACAGCCCCATCTCTCCTCAGGGTGAACCCTAAGGATTAGTGAATTGCCTACCCAACTCTCGTCGGGACTTAGTCGACTAATGAACTAGCAACCTAAGAAAACTAACAAAATATCTTTGAAATAAAGGGTACAAACCATAATGAAAATATACTCGTCACACCAGCTTCCCAAACTTAGAATATAGAGATAAAAATCAAACATATAACTCCAAACTTAATTTACATAGTATGCGGCAAACTTACAAATTCACGCTTATAAGAGTCAAAGGTAAAATCTTCTAAACAAAATGTTACAATCCAAAATACAAGTTCAACATAAGAGTTAAGGCTATAAAAGTTTTTGACCACAGTTCCATCCCAGATCTGCTAAGGAAAACAAAAGGAAATGGGTGAGCTAAAACTCAGTGAGATTCCAAATAAACATATAAACACATAACCAATTAAAGACGTAATATAAATGAGTGAACGCAGTACAATACTAGAACAAGTTAATCACAATTCCATTCAAGGATAAGGGTGGCATCCAAAAGCCAAATCCACTTGAGCTTGATCGTATCGAAAATCCGTTGACTCTCCGTCAACATTTGCAACTAAAGAATTTAATGTCCGTAAAACACCACAAACTCCAATTTCCGTCCACCAGTCAATCCTCTTACCAGGCCCGAACACCTCAAACAGTATAATTAGGTAATACACGAGTATACTAGTTTTTAGATTTCAGTAAACAGTCCTCAGGGTTCATCGGCCATCTCGACCAAACTCTTGCTGGCTCGATACAACCGACTCACCTATGAGATTGGGTACCCAAACAGTCACAGTACTTGATGGGATATCACCCAAACAACACACATATAGTCAAATATAGAGAAATCACATCTTAAAATATTAGTATACGGAGCCTCAGTGGAATCGAAGAAGGTCGAGTGTGATAAAGTACACGCTCGCCTCAAATTTACCAAATCAGATGTTTAGATCAAACAATCATAAATCAAGTATTCAGATATCTCACATAGATAGGGAACAGGCAGTGGAATACTCACCTGTTAAGAAATGTAGAGCTTATACGTCAAGTTCCTTAGTTACGTTCACTTCCATTTCCTAGTCCTAGGGCAATGAGTGAAATCGTTAACAATCTAGGTTCATTTTTCAACCCAAACATAAGTTCATTAGGTGACCAAGTCGGTTGTTAATTGACTCAATTTACCATGCAAGTTAGGTCCCAAATGCAAGAAAATGTCATAAGAAAAGGTGTTTGACAAGTGCAAGAAAGTTGAGCAATAGAAAAGTCTTATTCAAGTTCAAAAGTGTCTTCGCAGGTAAACGGTCGCGCACGCGCAGTCTCGGAAAAAGGCCATATCTCACTGTAGAAAAGTCAGAATCACGTACCGTTAGTGGCGTTGGAAACTAGACTTGAAGTGCTTTCCAATGGCATAAAAGCCAAACTTTAGTTCCTCTCTTATCAAAACCAGTAGTCCAGGGAAGTTGGCTGATTTTCCTATTCTAATAAGCTCAATACCCTAACAAAGTTACCCTATTTTTTTTGCCAACTTCACTCGTTTTGTTTCAAATTCATCCAATTCAATCTCCTAGAGTTCATATACAGGGTTCAAGTTATCTAGCACCATTGAAGCTTAAAATGCAACACACAAAATGATTAAATGAACCAAAACAGTCTAGCCAATAAGGAAGAACCAAAACAGTCCACTAACTTGCCCAAAACAACCACTTTACTTGCTTCATCTCTATTTCAATTCACATCTAAGTTTAAACCAATGTTTAACCAAAGTTTCTTAGGCTTAATTAAGGTGCAATGAGTCACAAAATCAAGGAGAAACCTCCACTCCAAGGCCGGTCAGCAAAGAGAAAACAAACAGTCCACAAGTTCACATTCAACACCAACCCCCATCCTTTCATTATAACTAACTTAAACAACATTTCAAGAGTTATCCCTAACTTTAAAAGGGTCCATAACATGTTAATACATCAAGAAAAATTATAAACAAAGTTTAAGCAAATAATCAAACATATGGCATGCTAAACATCCAACCCTACTTTCACTTCCTTAGCGTAAGAAATTTCACCACAAACAATCTCAATTCAACCTCTAGTTTGCCATCAAAACTTTGAACACTTGATATAACACAATAAAGCTAAGATTTAAGGATTATTTACCTCTCTTAAGTGAAGCTTGAATCACCCAATAAGCCACCAAAACAAAAGCTCCAAGCTTGAATCACACACTAGCCTTGAAGGTAGTTCACTCAACTAACTAAAGTTCTTTCTCTATTGATTTTTGCTCAAAGATCAAGCTAGGGTTAATAAGCAAGAAAACGGAGTCTTTTCTCTTCTCTTGGAAGCTTGAGAGGGCTAGCCAACATGGTGAAAAATGGAGCCAAGAAGGTTTAAATTCTTCTTATTTCCTTGGTCAAATAAGTTGAATGGTTTGAGCCTTGCCACTTGTCTCAATCTTGGTCATTCTTCCTTTAAACTTTGCCAAATCATGTTTCTTCCCTCCAAGTATTACCAATGTCTAATTAACACCTTTAAACTATCACATAAAGTCTCAAACACAATTAAAAGGATATTTGATCGTAGTGTAAATAGTGAAATAAAATAATGCCAATTTAAGGAGATGTTTCAATTCTTGTAAAAGGCAATGAAATGCAATGCAAGGAAATGTCATAATTGATTTAGTCTTAGGGCAATGCAAGTAGTTTAGGAGAATTTATATTTTTAAGTGAGGGTTCTCACAAGATGACTTAATTGAGATAGAGCGGTTGAAGAAAAGTTTTGCTTCTAGTTTCGAAATCAAAGATTTGGGAACACTATGATATTTCTTGGGGATGGAGGTAGCTCAATCCAGGAAGGGCATAGTTGTGTCCCAACATAAGTATGTTTTGGATCTTTTAAAGGAAACAAGAATGAGTGGATGTTGACCTGCAGACACTCCTATGGATCCGAATCACAAGTTAGCAGATATAAAAGATGGTACACCAATTGATACTGCTCGATACCAAAAGTTAGTGGGCAAGCTAATTTACTTGGCTCATACTCGTCCCGATATAGCCTTTTCGGTGAGTGTTGTGAGCCAGTTTAAGCACTCTCCGTATGAAGAGCACCTTGGTGCAGTATATCGAACTCTGAGGTACTTAAAAAGTACTCCAGGAAAGAGATTGTTCTTTAAAAAGGGAGATCGAAAGACCATTGAAACTTATACAGATGCTGATTGGGCAGGATCAATCATTGATAGAAGATCAACCTCGGGATATTGTACATTTGTATGAGGCAATTTGGTTACTTGGAGAAGTAAGAAACAAAGTGTTGTACCTTGTAGTTGTGCAGAGACAGAGTACCGAGCTATGGTTCATGGTGTGTATGAGATGTTATGGCTGAAGAGAGTTTTAGAGAAGCTGAAAAGACGTATTAAACTTCCAATGAAGCTCTATTGTGATAACCAGGCGGCAATTAGCATAGCTAACAATCCCGTGCAATATGATAGAACCAAACATATTGAAATTGACCGCCACTTCATAAAAGAGAAACTTGAAGGAGGAATTATCTGCATGCCATTCATTCCATCAGCTTAGCAGATAGCTGACATTCTTACCAAAGGACTCTCTAGACCAAATTTTGAACTTCTTACAAGCAAGTTGGGCATGATAAATGTATACGCACTAACTTGAGGGAGGGTGTGTCGAAGGTACTATCTCCCATGATTATGGGATTTTATTACTGATGATCAATCAAGTTTGAATAGATTAACTAAAATAAAAGATAGGATATAAGTTGATTACGTAATCCCTAAAATCATGGTTCTGTTACCTTAAGTTGTGGCAAAATTGTAATAGGGTTGCCCTATAAATGTCTACCTTGTAAGCATATTCTGGGTGTGGGAAAATAAAGAAAAGCAGAGATTTGTGGTAGAATTGTAATAGGGTTGCCCTATAAATGCCTACCTTGTAAGCATATTCTGGTTGTGGGAAAATAAAGAAAAGCAGAGATTTGTTTTTTTCCTTTTCTTTTTTAAAGTTTACAAGAGAAGCATTATGAGCCTACCTAACCTCGTGAAATGCTGATGACAAAGAAAATTTTCCAAACTTCGTTAGCAGCCAAATAACCTCATCTGCACGTCCATTATCAAGAACCAGCCGCAATAAAATAGAAGAAGTGATTTCCATTGGAAACACTTGAGATAGCAGATGAAAGTCCCATTTCCTATTTGCTATGAAATCCCTAAAGGAAAGGTTCGGCACAATAGAGCTTTTGAGGAATAATGCTCCATTTCCCAGCCAATTATCATACCAAAAACTGCCCAACCCCTCATGCACAAGCCACATCATAGATAGTTCTACTTGCCAACTGACATTTAGCATGTGTCTCCAAGTCGCTGATGCATAGGAATTAAGCTCTTCTTGACAAGGATGTACCTCTGTATAATATTTAGTACGCATAAAAGAAACCCAAAGAGAAGATCCCGTCTGAAAAACTCCACCATAGCTTACGAGAGAAAGTTGTATAGACATCCCTCATCTTTCAAAAACCCACTCCTCCCTTCTCAACCAGGTAACATAATTGGGACCAACGAATCTAATGAAACTTGGTGCCTTCATCAGTTAAACCCCACAAACTGTCTGTACAACTTTGAACATAGAGAGAGGCAGAAAAGAAGCGGATAACAAATGAATTGGAATAGAAGAAAGGACATGATTAATTAAAACCATCTCCCCCCCGAAGAGAGAAACTTAAATTTTCAAGAAAGAATTCTTCCAAGAATGGCTTGGCTAACCCTCTCATAATAAGACAATTTACACCTTCCAAAATACTTAGGGAAACCTAAATATCAAACTGGAAAATGCTGTCTAGAAAATTTTGTGATGTATTCAATCACCCTTCATCGAGCTAATGTGTGATGACCCCACCTTGCCCATAGGGCGTACCCCAGGGTTTGGCGGATCACCTGCTCAACTCTCGCCAGGACTCACTCACAAACTCTAGAAATAAGAATCATAACTACTAGAACAAGTAGCAACATTCAAACATAAACATATATACATTCATTTACATCGAATATCCATATAGACCCAAAGTGTAACAAAAGATACATGTTCAAGTTGAAATCAATAAAGCTAAAAGTTCACTAGGACAATTAACAAAAGACCTAGACAGACACTCTAACCTTCTCCGACTCACTTGCCCATGTTCTCATCCCCTGTAAGAAAAAACAAACTAATGGAATGAGCTATCGCCCAGAGGTTCCAAACAACATGCAAACAAAGTGGCAAGTTGGCGGTGATATATATATATATATACATATCGCAATCGCAAAGCGAAGAAAGTAAAAGTTCACAAGAGTAGACATTAACATTTCAAGTAAACAAGTTAGGCAATTAACATTTTCACGCATAAGGATCTAGTTTGCTCGTGCAAGCTAGTTCGGCAGAAACTTGTCTAGGATCCGTTGACACTCTGTCAACCATGAAAATATAGTAACAAGTCCAATAGAGCACCGCTTATCTCCAGTTTCCGTCCACCGATCAACCCTTTATCAGACCCAAACTCTAAAGATAACAGTAGAAGTAACACTCGAGTATACCAAATCCAGTGGATTGAATCCAGTGAAATAAATAGTAAACAATACCCATGGTTCGTCAGTCTCCTCGACCAAATCCATGCTGGCTCGATTCGACTAACTAGCCGATGGGGTTTGGGATCCCAAACAGTTACTTTGAAGTTATGCACATGAATATCAATTCACTTGCAAACTGTGCACAGTATTTTAGTCAAGTGAGGGTAAGTAAAATAAAGTACACACTCGCCCAACCAAACAAGTCAAGTATTGTCCAATCACAACAAGAGAGCATTTCAATCACGCAGCAAGTTCTACTGTTGTGCCCCATTTTTAATGAAAAATAAAATCACAGGTTTATAAAGTGAACTTTGATTAATTTTGAGTAAAAATGAGCTTCTGATTTTTAGAAAATAAATAAAGAAAATGGGCCTAAATGGGACTAAAAAGTGCAATGATTTTGACCCAAAAATAATAATTTAAAAATAATTTTTTAATAAAAAATAGGAGTCGCCACTTGGTATTGAGTTAAGGTGCACAAGTCATCTAAACTGAATTTTTAAAGAAAAAGTAGAGAAAACCCTTTTTAAACTATTCCAAGTCTGCAAAAATCAAGAGAAAGGAGTCGGGAGTCACATTTGAAGAAAGGAAAGGCAAGGATAGAATCCAAGGTTCCCTTTCAATCTAGCCAAAACTAGTTGCGTGATTTAGTTAAAAATTTTCTTGT
This sequence comes from Coffea eugenioides, assembly GCF_003713205.1. Taxonomy (NCBI): domain Eukaryota; kingdom Viridiplantae; phylum Streptophyta; class Magnoliopsida; order Gentianales; family Rubiaceae; genus Coffea; species Coffea eugenioides. The sequence continues at coordinate 56,503,423 of NC_040036.1, read as the reverse complement.
TTTAACTTAAGAATTTATCACATTTGGATGTCACTATATGGATGCAAAACCTAACCTAGTGGTGGATCGAGTGGGGTCGATATGTCTCTTCGAATTTTAGTTGGTGTAAATCGCATTAATTGCGACGCCCAAGAGTGACTCTTTGAAGAGGTCACGAATATGTAAAATATGAGACTCGAAAAAAAAAGAAGAGAAAAGAAAATAATAATATACAAATATACATGATCTAAAGGAATGCATCATAACGGGTGCGGGGAACTTATATTCGTGACTTTAATTTTTTCTTTAATAGAGGGAATACGAGCGTGCTAAGGTTAGGGAGTCATACTCGTCCATATCCCATATTCGAGGGGTATTCTCCTAATCTAGGCAAGCAAAATGATCTAACCTAATTCTTACTTTCCTTAAATGAAATGCAAGTCCACATGTCATGTCTTACACATAGGGATATATAGAGGAAAATATGGGATAAGGGATATACATATAGGGGGTAATATCATGCAAAAATGGTAAAAAACCCTAAAAAGTATAAAATATGTATGAAAATATAGTGATTGTCACACAAACATGATCTAACGCGTGGATGATCCCTAAGGGTCTAGCATTGGACTAGCCCATGTCTATAAATTCTCACTAGTATTGGACTAGCGAGAAAACGGGAAAAAGGGCCACAACTAGCGTTGGACTAGTGTGGTGACATCATGCACTTATTATAATCAAATAAATCATATAAAACATAATAAAGCAAATAAACACACAAGTCACGTATTGCACATAGCACATAAGTATAATATCTAGATGCAAGACCCTAAGAAAGCGGTAAATACATAAACACACAAGCATGCAAACACATAAACAAATAAAAGCGAATAAAGACCTAACTATTACAATTTCGGGGCCCTAACTACAATCTAAAGGGGTAAAGAATTGAAATGAAATAAAATAATAACCTAACTATTACAATTTGGCATTTAAATGCCTCTCAAATAACCAAAAATTAAATCCAATAAAGTGAATAAATAAATGAAATAAAATAAAGAAAACATTCAAAAAGCATGCAATTACCCACATAAAATCACATAGGATTAAGTAAAATCAAAATAAAGGAGTAGAGTGTACCTCCCTTGAATTGATGATCTAATGGAATGAAATTTTTCTTATTTACCCTCCAAAACAAAGAAAAAAGTCAAGGCATCACTTTAATTAACAAATAATCACATGAAATGGAAATAAACATGAAATTGAATCAATCAAATCATTCAAATAAAAATAAACAAGCCATATTTAATAAATTAAAACAAATAAGGACCCAATTGAAATAATTAAAGAAGTTTGAAGGGTCAAGTTATTATTATTACAAATATTAGGCGTCTAAATTAAAATAAATTAAAATTAATGGCTTAAGATGAAACCTACCAAAACAAAACTGAAATTCACAAAAAATAAAATGAAAAAACCATTTGTTACAATTAAACAACAAAAATACCCAAAATTTCACTTAAAATCCAAATCAAAATCATAAATCTCTCAAAACTATTAAACCTTAAATTTCATCCTAAAATTCACTAAAAAACCGTCCAAAAATCACATTAAATCATATCAAAGAAAAATAACATGTTAAAGGGATAAAATTGATTAATTTTCCAATTTTTTGGGCCATAGTGGCATTATAGGGAACTTAAGGGGTTAAAATCCAAATTTTTAGAAGTTTTGCATGCTACTGATCGAAGGAGTTTTCTACATTTGAAGCTTTTTGCAACTCCCTGATGCTTTGAAACTTCAGCAATCTCACACGACAACAATCTCAACAAGAATCCAACCTCAAGTTCTCATTAAATGCTGTAAACTTATCATCAAGATATCATACAAGGGGAAGGAAAATCTAGAATGGAAAAGGCTTGCAACTTCCAAGTTCATTCACAGGTTTTTGAGTTTGCTTTGCTATAGCAGTCCATTGAATACAGCCAACAATTCGCATGCATATCACACCATGAAAAGGCAAAGCAATCAAGTCAAAATCTATTCAAAACTCCTAGCAAGATCATCCAAGAATAAAAACTCCACAACTTCAGATTGAAGACAGCAGCTCATGGGACAAACCAACGAACAGAAAGAAAGGAAATGAAAGCAATGAGAGATAATCAACATGCGCAACTAATGGAACCTGAATCTAGCCAAGTTTCACATGCATTATTCTTCCCTTTTTGATAACAGAAGCAAATAAAGAAACAAGATCCTTGGTTCATAGATTCCCCACCAGATTCATGGAAAGAAAAACAAATAAAATGTCAAGGTAATAGAACCGACAACAAGAGTGCAAGAGTTCATGTCCAATGACTTAGATCTTCGTGAAAACATGTTAAACCAGCAGGGAGAAGAGTCATGGTTATCTGAGAGTACTTATGTGGTCGATTGAATTTGAAATATGCCCAGAAAGGAGTGCGGATTCCAAGAACAAAGCCAAAAGCTTCGTTTGTAGAAAATTGCAGCAATGATGAACCCAATAGTTTGGGTCCTGATTTGGGGAGCTCAGAGAGGTTGTTTTGGGGAGATTCCTGAATGAAAATTCTTGTATTTCATGCCAAGATAGTGTAGAAATCAAGGGTTTACTCCAAAGGCTAAGAACTGGGCCGGAATTTGGTGCGAAACTATGCTGGTTCATCAACCTGGTGACGAACTTTTGCAGCAAAATTTTCTTCCTTTTCTGTTTTCTCTCCCTCTCTTTTCCTTGCCGTTGTTACTCTTTGTTCTTCCTCTTGCTTTTCCTCTCTCAGCTAGCCCAAAATATCCCCAGATTCCCCCTTCCTTGGTTTCTTTCCTTTCTCTTTCTTTTTCTTTCCTTTCTTTCTCTTTTGTCGAAGCTTTCTTCTTCTTCTCCTTTCTCTGGCTCTTCCCAGTTTCTCTCCTTTTCTTTCTTGCTTAGTCTTTCAACCACCACCGTCTCCCAATCTCCTTTCTCCCTCTCTCGGTTTCCTTCCCTTCCTTTTCCTTGTCCCGTAGCTCTTCCCTCTCTCAGTCCCCTCAAGCTCTCTTCCTGGTTTTTTCTACTCCCCCGCAGCCCAGTAGCTATTCTCTTTTTCCTCAGCCCATGGCTTTTTCTTGCTTTTTCTTTTTTTTTTTCTCCTCACTCAGCCCGCCACCTTCCCTTTCTTGCTTTCCCTCGTGGTTCCCCCAGATCCTCTCTGTCGGCTCAGCTTTTTTCTTTTCTCCTCTTTCTCTCTACTGCCCACAGCCCCGTAGCCTTTCTTGATTTTTTGTTTTTCCTTTTTTTTTTGTTTTTCCTCCCAAAAATCCCCTCAATCAACAAGTGTCATCTTACTCATCAAATAATAAGGACATTTGTCTCAATTCTATCCATCACACCTAGCCCTTTTGCATAGCCACTACTTGGCTACTATCCCCCTAATACACTTGTCTAATAATCCCATTTTACACTTGTCTTCTTATTTTATTTATTTATTATATATTTTCCAAAATCAATTTAGGTAAACAACAAAAAATGTTAACTCCTAATTGTAAATGCATTGTTGTAAATGCATTGCACAATTTTTATTTATTTTTAAAAAAATGAATCTAAAAGGTTTAAAGACAAAATTTGAATTTTTGTGAGAATTTCTCCTTTTTTTAGAAATTTAATGCAAAAAATACCTTAAAAATGAAAATGATAAACCTAATTTATAAAAATAAACAAAATGAACATTAACTATCATTTAACCAATTAAAATAAAAACAAAATAAAATATGAATAAAGCTAAAATTGAATAAAATAAAAGAAATTTTGGTGTCTACATCTACCATGCAATTTGAAACACTCACCAACCAATTAAGGTCTAGCAATATCAAGCTCAGGCTTTTGTCTCCTGACCACTCTCGAAATCTACGATCAGATATCGTATAGCAAGAAGCTATCAAACTTCCAACATAGATTTTCAAAATTCATAACTTTTACTTGTGAAAATCAAAGAAAAACCACATAAATGTCACTCATATAACTCAAGAGTGCAAGCACAAGATAGGGCAACATATGGTAAGTATAAGTACACCTTTTTGAAGAAAAGTGTCACAAATCACAAGTTTAAAGTTAGACACATCCAACTATAAAACAAGTTTGGGAAGTTTCCTAACCAACCAATCACAAATAAAGTACACTCGCCCAACCAAAGAAGTTTCCTAACAAATTACCTCCAAACCCTAAGATGGAAAGAAAATCAAGTTCTTCCTTCCTCCAAAAACTTCACCAAGAGTTTCCTTCTGCACTTGCTTCAAAGATCTACGGAGTAGATTAGGGTTTCTTTTTGGATTTCTCACTAATCAAGCAAGAGATCAAGCTAGAACTTGGGGTTTTTTTGTCTCTTTTCTCTCTCTAGTTTCGGCCACCAGAGCAAGAAATGAAGGATTTTTTGTGCTAAATTGCAAGATAAATACTAAGCTTGTCTTGGTCAAAGAGTGCTTGGATGGTCTGACACTTGGCGCAGCATAGTTCAAGCTTATCTCTTTGTCTCTTGATTTGTCTCTAATCACCAAGATATTTAGTGTTCCTCCAATTAACTCTAAACACCTCTTGTCACATAATTTCCTTTGCACAAAACTCTCTCTTGTATACTAAATTTATTGCATGCACCTCACTGGTTGGTCATACTAGTATAATACACTACGAAATTTGACATGCACCCAATTATATAAGGAAAAGGATAAAAATCATGACTCAACCATTAAAGCAACCAAGAAATTAAGAAAAGTGAATTAAGAGAAAAGAAAATATAAATTAACTTATTAAAAATAAATAAATAAATATATATATAGAATAACTTTCAAGTCCTCACATAATGGCAGTGATGGATGTACCAAGTAACCACTCTTTTGAGCATTCACAAGCTGTCTCGAAGTTTTTTGATATAAATCCAACACCAGCATAATGTGTTTTAAAGAAGTAGAAGAACCATTAATAAATATAATCACATCATCTGCAAAGGCCAAATGAGTTACAGGAGGGCACCCATTAGGAACTTTAAACCCCATGAAACTAGACTATAATGCAAGATTGTTTAGCCCCCACGAGAGAACCTCAGCCCCAATGACAAATAAGGTGGGTGATAAAGGATTGCCCTAACGAAGACCTCTACTGGACTTAAAAAACCCATATGATACTCCATGAATAATAACCGAGAACCGCACGTTGGAAACTAGTCTCCACACCCAAATTTGCACAAGACACTGACAATATAAGGCCACGAGACACAATCATATGCCTTGGACATATCTAGCTTTAATGCTACATTTCCCCCTCTAGACTTTTTCCCAATACCCGACATAATTTCCTGGGCTAATAAATAATTTTTTGCTATATTACGCCCTTTAACAAAACCAGTCTACTATGGTGAGACAATTTTTTTGGCAAAAGATTAGCCACTCTATCAGCCAAAATTTTGAAAAATACTTTATTGAAAAAAGTACACAGACTAATAGACCAAAACTAAGAAAAATCCTGAAGATTTAAAACTTTAGAAATCAAGACAATGGAGGTGGAAGTAACAAAGCCAGGTAACTCTACCCCACAGAAAAAAAACTCACCACCGCATTATAGACATCCAGAACAAGAACATCCAATGCAAAGGTAAAAAACTTACTGATAAAACCATCAGGGCTAGCCACACTATCCTCATCCATTTCGAAAACCACTCGTTTTGCCTCCTCCATGGAAGAAATAGCCTCTAAAAGCAAATTATCCTCCCTCGTGACCATAGGTGGGATTAGATGCAGCAAATCGGAAGCAGTCCTTACGGGTTCAGAGAACAAGTCTGAAAAATAGCTTATTGCCTCATTTGCTATATCAACATCAACATCTGCCCAAAAGCCATTCAAATCCTTTATTCTATGGATCGCACCCTGTACTCTCCGCTACTTAACTACCGCATGAAAAAACTTGGAGTTGCAATCTCCAAGAAGAAGCCATTTCACTCGAGCCTTTTGTCTCCAAAATTGTTCTTCAATTAAAAGTACTTGTCGCAACTCCACTTGAGCCTTGTTAAGCTCAACTTGAGCCTCCACTGGGGCATTTTCTATTTTAAAAGAGTTAAATTACTATTACCTAGTAAAATTTACCCAACACCTTTATTTAATTTTTCTAGTGAAGTAGTAAGTTGTGCTAATTTGCTAATAAGAAAATTTATAAAAATGGTAAAGTTTTCTAAAAAGCTATTGGCTAGGTGATACGAAATATGGGCCGCTTATGGGCCATGTTTTGGGCTGCAAGAGATTGAATCTTTTAGTAATAGTTAGTAGTTTATTTTCTAGATTTCTATTTTATTTGCTAGGAATAAATTCGGTCCAAGACCTCATGTTGAGTTGGATCCGATTTATAGAGTCTAGACTCACTATAACTTAAGTTGGTTAATTAGCTTTTATTGGGTTATGTTGGGCCAGCTTAAAGCCTTCATTGGATCAATTATAAGCTGACCATTAGATAGTGGATTTGAGTAGTGGAATCGGGCCAAAGGCCTAGCCTAGCCGAGTTAGGGTTTTGTCTTGTAAGGCTATATATAGCCTAGGTTTTCATTCATTAGGGAAAGAATTCAGATTTTATAAAATATTCGTGAGTTTATTCACTCTCTCTTGCCTCAAGAGAATTTCCTTTGAATACTTGAGAATTAATCTCAAGTTGTTCATCGAACTTATCAATCAAGTAGTCTCCTTGATTGTGGCGTTCTTCTATCCATACTTTTGGTTCACTAAATTTGCTAGTCGTGGGTTAAGGAATCTCCTTAGTTCGTGGCTCGTGATTCTAGAAGGGTCAAAGTTCCGCCAATCATCCCAACTTGGTGTTCGTCTAGATCCGTCTCACATCAGTTGGTATCCAGAGCTAGTCGACGACATCAAGTATATCCCGTTGAGTTTGTTCGTAAGCTTTCTAGTCAATTTTATTTTGCAAATCTGGTCGTGTCTCTCTTTGTGTCAAGTCCGATTGTTATTACAAAAAAAAGGTACTGTAGCGATACTGTTCATCGCTACTGTAGCGACACTGTTCATCCCGAAAAAAAAACTTTTGTTCATAACTTGTGTTTCTTTCTTATTTTGGTGTCTTGTTATATTGTTCTTGAAGTTTTGTGTTGTAACCGAGTGTGTGCCTGGCATATTCTGTTTGGATATAAAAAAAAAAATTTGCGACGGCTAGGGTTTTCACTTGCAACTAGGGTTTCCTTGGGCGCAAGTTTCTTGCCAAATCTGTCCAAACTTTAGTTTATTCCACCAAGTTGTTTTCATTAATTTCCTAAACTGATTTTTGTGGGTAAACTTGTTTGGGGTTGGAATCTTGAAGAGGGACTACCATAATCTAGGGTTTCTTGAGTTTCTTGAAACTAATCTTGAAGTCTTGAAATTTTGATACATGTCTTGATAATTATTGGAGGATTGAAGGAGAACATTGGTTTGACATTAGATTCTGGAATTTTACCCAAAAACAGCCGAGTAATTGTGTGTTCTTAGAGAAAAAAAAAAAGAAAAAGGAAATGAGAAAAGGCATTCGGGTAGCAAACAACAAAGAAGGAAGCCACACTTTTATTTGCCAAATTCTATCTTATTGCAATTGTTCCAACAAACCAGAAAATTACATCAAGAAAAGACTACTCAAAAGTTTTGACCAACCTCCTCTTGAAAATCTTGAGCACCTTGAGCCTTGATCACTTGTATCACCCGTTGAGATTTTTGAGGATCTTGACCATCTTGATTCTTGAAGATTTGCACCTCTCTTCGTATAAAAAGTTTCTTGTACGTCCTTGCATCCATACGGGGCTTCCTTGGCTTAGGAGTAAACCTCTTGGGAATTTCTTGAGCAGGCCGCTTGGGGAATTCTTGAGTGACGTCGCTTGTATCATCTTGTGAAGCCATTGACTAGAACCACGCGATGAAACTGTCCTTGTGTGGAGCAAAGAGGAGGGGGGCCGAATTGTTTGTTTGTTGAGGGAGAGTAAGGGACGAAAATTTTGGGGGATAAGGATCGGCTTTAAGAAGAGGAAATTCTGGAAAAATTTAGAGGTGGGGAAGCTACCAAATCTGGACAATTTTTTTAGGAAGTTCTAGCCGACTTTGAGAGGGATTTAAGAAGAGGAAATTCTGGAATTTTTGGAGGATAGTTTCGGGTAGAATAGGAAGCTACCAAAATCTGTTTTACACTTGGTTGACCAGCCGACTTTAGGAAAGGCATAAGGAGAAGGAAATCTGGAAAATTTTTGGAAATAACCCTGATTTGGTATAGCCGATTTTGAGGAAGGTTAAGGGGTACGAAATCTAGAAATTTTTTGGTAACAATTCTGATTTGGTTAGCCGACTTTAAGGAATTTTCCAAATAAATCCAACACCTAACTTGGTTCCCAAAATCAATTAGGAAATTAAGTAAACACTTGGGAAACTCCATCATTGTACTTGGACATTCCATTCCTTATCGAATTCATTACTTGAGCTTTCCGTTTCTACTCTTGCTTCTTGTTTGATTAAGGTTTGATTGAACGTCTTTGAGAAAATTTCTGATTTCTTCAAAGGAAACAATCAAGTGGCTTGAGAAGTGAGTGGTGAGATCATTAGAGTGTTTTTAAACACTTGAGCAAAACACGAGAGTGAGCGAAACACGTAAGGGAGCGAGTGAGGACTGTTCTACTAATTTTTGTTGAGTTTTGCAGGTAATAAAAGTATGAGACAAACGAATGCTCAACTGGAGCTTCACCATCTTGTGCCTAAAGGAGTAAATACTGTGGCATTGCGTGAGATAACTGAGCAATTGGAAATCATCAAAGCTCAAAAAAATGATTGGTTTTATACACGTTGCCATATCAAGGATAAAGTTTGCAGCTTAGCCATTGATAAGGGTTGTGAAGTTAATCTCGCAAGTACTGTCTTGGTTGAGAAATTGAATCTTCCAACCATTGATCATCTTCGACCTTACAAGTTGCAAAGTGATAGTGGTGATATTTGGATTACTAAGCACATACTTGTTCCTTTTCGTATTGGTCAATACGTGGATGAGGTGTTGTGTGATGTGGTTCCCATTCAAGTGACGCATGTGCTGTTGGGACAATGGTGGATGTTTAATCGAGAAGTCAAATATGATGGATATACTAATAAGTATTCCTTCACATTTAATGGTCGTCGTACCAGGCTTGTGTCGCTTAACTCTAAGCAACTTTGTATTGATCTAGCATACATGAAGAGTGAGCATGAGCGTTATAGTATGAAGAAAGAGCTGGAGGAGAGAATTGTGACTGAAGAGGTAAAATTCGAGGGAGTTGAAAAGGAGAAAGAGGTTGAGAATAATGAGGGGAAAAAGTCAGCTACTGAGCATGAACAAGAGATTAAAAATTCTAAGAGTAAGCTGATTGTGAGAAAGGATGTGAGACCATATGTTTTTTCTAACGATCTTGACTTTACTTTGTTTAGTGTTTCTACTTTTATGCAGGTTAAGCAAGGAAAAATTGAGTTGATCTTGGCATGTTCTATGCCTAAATCCATTGGTGAATATCAAACTTTTCATGGAGTTTGCACCTTAAGTGTTGTCTCTCTTTGTCATCCACTGATGTTCAACGTCAACCATGAGCCTGATTTGCTTGTTGGGAGGAATAATGAAGTTTCAAAGGGAGTTTCTACACTTGAAACTTGTTATAAATTTCCTTCTTATTTTGTTGGTGACAATCCTTTCCTCAATGGTCCAAATTCTGATTCCTTACAACCTGATTTTATTCTTCAATTTGAAGGTTCAGAAGCTGCCTATCTCGATCTTACTCCATTTGTGCAAGATAGGCCATACCAACAACAACTTGCAATGAATTTTGTAACTTTGCAAAATCATGTCCGGGACTTTTCTAACCTGATTGAGCATCACTATGAAGATCCTTATCTTGTGAATGTGAATGGTAAGCTATCAAGTGATTTTATACCTACAAATGCTAATCGTGTGATTTATTGTGTAGGTCCAACGTCGACCATTCATGACACAGGACTGATTAGAGAGCTTTGGAGTGGTTGGAGTCAAGCCTTGAGTTTTCCATGGCAGATTGTGAGCATTTTCAAGCTGACCAAGAGACATGTGCACCGAATTACAATAATCATGACGTATGCAAGTATCATCCATTCTAAGAGAGCCAATATGTGGAGATTTGAAGTTTCATACTGCCAACTCTTGTAGTACCATTCATTTCCAAACACGATTTGAGGACAAATCTTTTTTTAAGAGGATGGGAATGATACGAAATATGGGCCGCTTATGGGCCATGTTTTGGGCTGCAAGAGATTGAATCTTTTAGTAATAGTTAGTAGTTTATTTTCTAGATTTCTATTTTATTTGCTAGGAATAAATTCGGTCCAAGACCTCATGTTGAGTTGGATCCGATTTATAGAGTCTAGACTCACTATAACTTAAGTTGGTTAATTAGCTTTTATTGGGTTATGTTGGGCCAGCTTAAAGCCTTCATTGGATCAATTATAAGCTGACCATTAGATAGTGGATTTGAGTAGTGGAATCGGGCCAAAGGCCTAGCCTAGCCGAGTTAGGGTTTTGTCTTGTAAGGCTATATATAGCCTAGGTTTTCATTCATTAGGGGAAAGAATTCAGATTTTATAAAATATTGTGAGTTTATTCACTCTCTCTTGCCTCAAGAGAATTTCCTTTGAATACTTGAGAATTAATCTCAAGTTGTTCATCGAACTTATCAATCAAGTAGTCTCCTTGATTGTGGCGTTCTTCTATCCATACTTTTGGTTCACTAAATTTGCTAGTCGTGGGTTAAGGAATCTCCTTAGTTCGTGGCTCGTGATTCTAGAAGGGTCAAAGTTCCGCCAATTATCCCAACTTGGTGTTCGTCTAGATCCGTCTCACATCACTAGGCTAAAAGGTTGTTGGCTACACTAAAAGTCATCTAGATTTTCACTAGAGTACTAAGTTTTATAAGAAAAAAGTAGTAAGTGTAACTCGAAATTTAGTAAGATTTTCTAATCAAGTTGTAAGTTTTGCTTTAAAAAAATTTGGCTAGGTTTTTAATGAAATCATAAGTAAGAAAGTAAATTAAACAAATTTGTAACTAATGTAGTAGGTTTTTGTTGTTATATAGTTAGTTGTGCACGATATGTAAATAAAATGTTGGCTTTTTCTAAAAGAATGGTAGATTAGACAAAAGTTATCGAGACTTTTCGCCAAATCAGTAAGTTTTGTAGAAAAATAGTAAGTTGTGCTTCAAATTTATTTAGATTTTCTAATGAAGAAATGTGGTTCTGCTAAAATATTATTGTTCTGCTAAAATATTATCAATATTTTTCAGTGAAACAACAAGTATTTCGAATGAAACAATAATTTTCACTAACAAAGTTTTTTTTTTTGAAAAATTAAATTTTATTAAATATCAAATGATGCAGGTGCAAAGACAATCAATGAAGGATCCCTATCACAGTAACTAAAGACTTCTCCTATGAAAGCTTGGCAAACCTAATCTGTCCAGTCATACATCGCCACAAACCATCACTGGCAGAGTTTCAAAGTATTCAAACAAGTAATCACCCCTCAAATCGGCTCCCAACTTTGCCAATCTATCTGCAGGGTTATTTGCCTTCTTATAACAATGCGTAATGGTACGGAAGAGGCCTTTGTATCGCAACGAATCTTCCGACTCCCTCTGTAGCCTCCAAGGACATGTATGCTCCTCTTTAATCATCTTAACCAGGACCAAAGAATCCGCCTCTAAGTGCAATCCAAGTATCCCCGTCTCACACACTGTTTCACTCGATAAACCATAGCCTTCAACTCTGCTTGCAGGCTAGACAATTCACCAAAGAAACATGAATAACCAAAAATAAATCTTTCCTGTGAATCGCGCAAAAGGCCACCTCCACCACTTAACCTTAGGTTTCCCCGAGAGAATCCATCAGTGTTCATTGTAACTCCCATCTTGGACTTGCCATTTGATAGGTATCACAAGAACCTCCTTCGGCCGAGCCTCCAAAAAGGAGTGTAAGCTCTCCCAAGAGCTATATGACCACTATAATGTAGGAAGCTGACCCTGGAGCAACTCCTGCAGCTGGGAGAATATCCGATCAACCAGCATTCTAACGTCCATCAATCCCTCTACATAAGCACCCCATTTCTTGCTCGCCACAATTCCCAACATATTATAGACGACAAAATGCGGTATACGCAAGCTAGGATCCTATTCGACACTAGCCTTAACCACCAACTCAGCACCATGTGCCATAGGGAGCCAATGAAGGAAGAGGCACCCCCCTGAATCTCAAATTCCTTCCAAATCTGCCGGGTAGTTTCCCCAGAGCAAAAGAGGTGGTCGAGCCACTCATTCTGGGGGTTAGAACAACCAAAACACCTCGATGGACCCTGAACACCAAATTGCCTAAGCTGTTCCATAAGCGGTAGCCTAAAGGACAATAAATGAAGCATGAAGAAGCAGACAGTTACCGGGAGCGGTTTATGCCAGGCACATGGAATGAAGTATTGGAATGCTTTCTAACAAGCGAAAAGGCCAAAGCCACCGAAAACTCTCCATTAGTCGTTAACATCCATACCATCTTGTCAACACCCTGTAACAACGGTGGCTTGATGTTCATCACATTCTGAACTCTCTCTGGCCCCAAAACTTGGCTTAGCATCTGGACATTCCACTTACCCCCAAATACAAAATCTGCCACCTGGTGATCATAGAAGATCTCTACCTTACGGCAAAAAGCACCTGACCCCATCCAATTATCATGCCAAAAATCCATCGAGCCTGCCTGCACAATCCATCCAATATTATCTTCTGCTAGCCCCTGCACCTCACATAACCGCCTCCAAGTATACGAACTAGCCGTTCCCTTCTCCACACAGCAAGGATGCAGAGCTTTACAGTATTTTGATGACATAAACGATGCTCAAAGGGATCAACCTTGCCTTAGATTCCACTAAAGTTTAATGAAGAAAGCTTGGTAAACTTCAGTCATGCTACGGAGACCTAATCCCCCTTCATCAACTGGCCGACACAAATCAGCCCATCTGATCCAGTGGTGTCACATCCCGAAATCCGACGCACCCCATAAGAAATCAGCCATAATCTTCTCCAACTCCCGAAATATTCCCTTTGGAAGAGACGCTGCCGCTAGTACATAGATTGGCATCGAAGATAAAACGTGCCTGAGTAGGATCACTTTTCCCCCAGATGACAAGAATCGATGTTTCCAAGATAAAATCCTATTTGTAATGGATCTACAGATCTCCCCAAAATACTCTTTCTTTCGCCTACCAATGAACAAAGGGCAGCCTAGATACTTAACCGGGAAAGACCTTTTCTAGAATCCAGTTATTTGGCCAATTATTATACTACGCTGCTGGCCCAAACGGGGATGTATCAAGAAACAGCTCTTCCCCTTATTAATCTTTTGCCCCGAGACCGCATAGTAATCCTCAAGAACATGCATTAGCACGCGTAAAAAGGACTTCAGCCCACTAGTGAAAATAACAACGTCATCCGCAAATGATTGATGAGTGACAATCGGGCACCCAAGAGGGATTTTAAATGGATGAAAACAACGCCGTTCTACTAAGGCATTCAACACTCTTGACAAGGCCTCTGCCCCGAGAATAAAAAGAGCAAGAGAAATTGGGTCACCTTACCTTATGTCTCGTGTGGACCAAAAAAACAACATCAATCTAGGCTTCACAAAACCCAAACCGTCTCATAACCTGCAAAAGAAAACACCAAGAAACCCTATTATATGCTTTCATCATATCCAGTTTCATCACCACATTCCCTCCTCGATTAGGCTTCTTATGTTCGTTAAAAGCTCCTGGGCCAGAAGGAAATTATCTGAGATGTTCCGTCCTCTAACAAACCCACTTTGCTGTGGTGAGATGAGACGAGGTAAAATCTGGCCTAGCCAATTCGCTAAGATCCTAGAGAGGACTTTGTTTATGAAATTACACAAGCTTATCAAATGATATTGCGTGAAATCTTGCAGGCAGCTGACTTTCGGAATCAGTACAATGGAAGTAGCAATAATGCTTCGTGGCAGCTCTGCTCCACAGAAGAAACTAGAGACTGCATTGTAGACATCTTCGGCAATGACTTCCTAAGTGAAGGTGAAAAACTTTCCGATGAAACCATCTGGGCCCGCTGAGCTCTCCTCGTCCATTGAGAAGATAACACGTTTTATCTCAGTTAAAGTGGGGAACTCCATCAACAACTGATTATCCTGGTCAATCACCAATTTAGGGATAACATCTAAAAAATCATATGTGGCAGAGTTCGACTTGGTTGTGAACAAATCCTGGAAGAAAGAAATTACTTCGCTATAAATATCCGCTTCCGAGTCCACCCATACACCAGTGGAGGTGTAAATTCTATGAATAATTGCTCTACTTCTTCTCTTGGCCACCACAGCATGAAAGAATTTCGAATTCCTATCCCCATCCTTCAACCATTTCACCTACGCTTTCTGCCTCCAAAATCCCTCTTCAATCTTCAGACCATTCCTAAGACGTGCCTGTGCTTCAAGCAACTCAACTAATAAATGGTCTGAAGATCCCTGTTCATGGGCAATTTCAGCCTGTGACAGCATTTTTTCAGCATCCCTAACCATCTGAAAGATGTCTCCAAAGGATTCCTTTGACCATCTCTTAAGGACGTGCTTTACGTTGTGCAACTTAGTGGACAAAATACATGGGAGTGATCCTACCACATTACACGCCCATCCTTCACGAATGGAATCCAAAAGCCCCGCTTTTGTGGTCGATATGATCAAAAATTGAAATGGTTTTGGCTTACTATCCAACCTCGATGAAGCCACCAACAAGACGAGTAAATGATCTGAAGGATTTCTAGCCAAGTGTTGCACATGTATATTATGTTCAATATGTAGTGCATTTGAGTTGAGGAGGAGCCTGTCAAGTCATTTCCAAACCCGAGCCCATCCTTGCCTATTATTACACTAGGTATACCTCGTGCTCAAAAAACCAACATCACATACACCAACTTCCGTCATGAAGTTCAAAAAATCCACCCCTTCACTAACCCAAAATGGCAAGTCCCCTCTCTTTTCCTCCTCATTAACAATCACATTAAAGTTCCCAGCCAAAAACCCAGGGTAAGAGGACGGCTTATCTATCAGCAAATCTGCCCACAGCTCCGCCCGTTCTTGTATAGTACATCTGGTATGAACAAAGGAGAAGTAAATGGTAGATGGGAATAGTGTACACTGGACCCGAAGCGTTAAATACTGACAAGACTCCCCCACACCCAAGCAAGTAAGAGGAGATTTATAAAAGACCCAAACGGTCCCCCACCGATTCGAGATACTATGGTCCATTCCAAACTTCAACCAAACACTACCCATGTTATCCAAATCAGTTTTTGGTTCACAAATTGCCACCAAGTGCAAAGAGTGAAGTTTAATTAATTTCCTAAGCCTTCTAAGGTTCGGGTCATGATTCACACCCCTTATATTCTAGAATAACATCTTAATCATCGGATAACAAAGTGAAAGAATAAAACGACACAAATCTGCTAGATCGTAAAGTACGGTCATAGGGGAACTTAGCTTGTACTCCTCGCTATTTGGAAAGAGCTTCGACCTGGAAAGCATCTCCAACTATCGTGGAAGTCAACACAACCGAATCTAGGTTTAGCGTGTCCGAAAGCAAAGCCCTACCCCTGGGGAGGTTGCTGATTGGTTCACCATGAGGCGATAAGCCCCCACACTTCCCCTGAACCTCATTCATCTCCGCAGCCAGTTCCGTATCAATTCTCACATCCACCCGCTATTGCAATTCCAGGCCATACACTTCCCTAGAGCCCTGTAGTTCCTTGTTTACAGGCAATGCCAGCACTTAATGCTCCAAAAGGCTTCAGCTGTATCAGAAGTCCCATCTCCATTCACCAATGTAGCCCGCTTCGCCGGTACATCTGCTACATCAATATGGTGTCCAGTATTGTTCACCTCTGAAGGCAAGTCATCCAGCCCAACACGTGTTCCCCCGTGCTCAACCATCACCTGCATATTTAAAGCTGCAACATGAGACTCTAGATTGGTAACATATTGATCATATCCCAATCGAGACGTGTATACCCGTTCATCACCAGTCCAGCACCAACGACTAGATTCTCATGCCTTTCCTTCTTCTTATTTGTCACCTGCCCTTTTATCCCTTATCCCTTCCTCTTCCTACTGTAGCTGCACCTTTCGGGAATCTGCCCTAGGGATTCACAGTTCAGGTTTCAAAATATGGCAACCATCGACATCATGCCCCTGTTTAAAGCAATGTGAACAATATTTAGGAAGATCCTCAGGGATAAAATTCTGCCAGAAGCCATCATAGTTGCCATTTCCAATCCAAACCCTCGAAGGCCTGGGTTTGAGCAAGTCGATTTCAACATAGACTCACGCAAGACTCGGCCTTGAAGCCGCAAGAGTTACAGTGTCAACAAACAATGGAGTGCCCAGAACAGAAACAATCTGAAAGATAGCTTCTTTATGAAAGTAATGTAAATGTAATTTGGGTAATTGGAACCAAACAGGAACCACTGATGGTTCCTTGTCAACGTGAAAAGCTGGAGACCACATAAATACTCGCATTGGAAAGCCATTAACATACCAAATAGCTCGAGCCCAAAGACAAAGATAATCTGTGATACCCCGAATTTTAGGACAATGTTTTTCCCTCGTTCTTTTTAAAATTTTGATTTCTTTCTTTTGTCTTGTTTTAACACATTGTTTTTTTAATTGGACACTTTATTATGTAATTGAGTTTATGTATGACAATGCATATTTTATTATAGGTAATTATAGTGATTGGGGTGATTAGTGGAGTGATTGAGGTGTAATTAGGTTTTTGGAATATATCAAGTATATAAATTGTAGAGTAAATTGGTAGGATTGTGAATTTAATTGGGCCATAGTGTGACTTTTGGTTAATTACAAGTTGCTAGACTTCCTAAAGGTTCCATGATATTCCTAAGCTTAATTTTGATTGGCTAATCAAAAAGGTAGTGGAGTTTGACCAAGGGACTTAGTATTAATCTTCTTAGCAAGACAAAAGCCAAAAGAAACAAGCAAAGTTTCGACCAGCTTGTGGGAGAAATGAAGAAAGGAAAAACCGAGAGACATAAGAGAAAGAACAAGAGAAAAATTCTGGTTTTGTGCAACCCATCCAACAAGCTTGGGAGTTAGAGCAAAAGAAAGCTAAGGAACTTGGTTCTTGAAGTGCAACCTTGTGAACCAACCTTTGGAAGGTAAAGCAGCCTTGAACTCTTGTAAAAGCTTATAGAAATTGAGTAGAAATGTTGATTTTGATGTTGTAAGATGCTAATAAGGGTTAATGATGGTTTATATATCACTTTTGTGGGTTCGTGTGGAAGATTTGGTGACTTCTATGGTGGTTTGAGAAAATTCCAGAATTGAGATTTCTTATGGTTCAGTTCTGCCTGTTTCTGTTTGAGTATGTTAGAAACAAAATTAGCCTTAGCTCAAAACATGAAAGTTGATGTTTTATAGTTGCCTGTAAAATTTCAGCTCAATCGGAGCAACGTAGCCTGTGAAAAGACCGAAATACCCTGACTGCCGTAGGAGTAAAGTCAGTGGACAGTTTTGACAGTGCACCAAGTTGGTCACATTTGTTCACCTTGATACGTACTGAACTAGCATTTAGTCAAAACATGAAAGTTGTAGTGCTATGTCTTAGCTTTCTAACACTCCTAGAATCACCTCGTTTGGACTTCGGTAGCCTGAGTTATGGTTGTTTACGCATAATGCGGTTAACTAGCCCGAATGTGAGATTTTGATTCTGTAATCCGGACTTTTGACTTAGATACATTACAAACTGGACTGAGTTGTCTTCATCAAAGTTGTAAGCCTTTGTCTTAGCTTTGAAACGGTATAACGTTCACCCCAATCCGATAAGCGTAGCTTCGGTTGTGTCTGTTACGTAAAACAACGTCAAATCTGTCTTTTGTTTCTTGACTCAACCTTCATTTCCGCACATGCTCCTAGCTTGATTTTGTACTTGTTTGACTTTGAACCTATTGAACAGCTATTGAAATGAGATGATTTTGTGCATGACTTTGGGGCTTTATTGTGATTGAGTTGAGATGTGATTTGTATTGTCTTGTAGGATGGAAAATAAGGAATTTAAGGGGAAGTGTTGTCCAATCTTTGAGAACGTTTAATCGCTGTGAGTTTGGGTTAATTCTTGGTATAATGAAGAGCTTGGACTTGATCAAGGAAAACTGTCTATGATGGATGAGGATTAAGAGCCATGGTTGGTGAGTGACCCAAACTATTTCCAAAACTCTTTATGAACTGTTTCTTGCATTATTTACTCGATTGCATATCATGTGTGCTTGCATGTGAATTCATGACATGATTTGGCTTCAATGAGTTCTTGGGAAGTCTTGTACTGAACACCAACGTCTCCATCACTGTTTACTTGGAGCAAATGGCTCCCTATCACTGTTTCACTGTTACTGGATCAATTTGAGCGTTGGATGTTTAAGCACAATGATTTCACTGGCTCACGAGAGCAGTAAACGTATATTTGATTACTGATTCATGACATCATTGAAATGAACTATTGAGAAACTGATTTGATGACTGTTTTTACTAGTTACTCGCTGAACTTCTAGCTCACCCCCAAATGTTTTATTTTCCCTCCACAGGGCTCGAGGCGAAGAAAATGCTTGTATCATGTTATTCGTGTGACTGGATGACATATATCTTGTATAGATTAGATTTGGACTCATTTGTGTAATAGTTGGGCTAGTGTGACTATTTGGACTCAAAAGTGGATGTATGTGTACGTTCCACGCTTAGAATTCGTTTCCGCTTCGCTTATGATATGTTAATTTGAGGAACATTTGCTGTATATTTAAGATTCATATTGTAATTGAATTGAGGACTGTAGTGAGCGAGTGAGTCCCGGCGAGAGTTGGGCAGGCGGTCCGCCGAACCCTTTGGTTCGCCTTAGGGGGAGATGGGGCTGTCACATAATCAACCTCATTGCTGAGTTTGATGAGCACATGTCATGTATCAAGGAGACTCACGGAGATTGCTTCACGTAGATCTAGTGACCGAGAAAATTTTCATACCTCCTCTACCTTCGGCCTGCCCTTGGAGAATTTACCAATCAGGGCAAACTTGTAGGGTAAAGATAAATTATCCAAGGCCTCTTGGGAGAACATCACAGCTAGTTCACCCTTGTGAGTTGCCAACACTGCCTTAATAGTTAAAGCTGGCTGCAAAGAGTTTGCTACGAAAAGTCCAGAGAAAGACTTCCGATAAAAAGCAATGGGGAAGGAGGTTTGCCCTCCAGCAGGAGGCTAGAGGGCAACCATGACCATCGCGGATTTTTTTGGAGCAGCCTAGAGCTGAGTCGAGGGAGAGGACATAGCCGCTAGGGTTTTTCATTTACTCGCTAACAAAGTGGTAAATCTTTCTAAAAGAATTATGTTTGCCTAGAAAGCCAGAAGTTTCTTGTACAAAACAGTAAAATTTGTGCTTTTTTTTTGACAAACCCCGTACACGGGGGAAGGATGCAAGTCCTTAATTTTATTACTAAAAAAATAAAATTTACAAGAGTTTATAAATCAAAAAACTGGGCAGAAAATGAGTAATCGCAAAAAATTATAAAAAGAGTACTACTCCTTAGTCCTTACATTATGAAGAAGTCCTCTACTGCCCAATCACCTGCCTTCTAAACTCCGACCCACAAAAGAAGCTAACAACAACACTATAAAGATCCTCTGCTATAATATGCCATACACAGGTAAAAAATTGACCTGTAAATCCATCCAGTTTAGCAACACTCTCACCATCCATCGAAATGACCACCTACTTTACCTCATCTAAAGAAGGAATATCTTCAAGAAAGGCATTTTCTTCATGAGTAACAACTCGTGAAATAACCTCCAATAAAGACAAAAGAGTAAACCCAGATTCAGCTAAGAATAAGCCTTGCAAAGTCAACTGCCCCCTGTGAAATATCAGCCTCTGAAGTCAGCCATAGGCCCAAGGGTGACTTGATTCTATGAATGACAGCTTTTGCTCTACGCTCTGCCACAATAGAGTGGAAATACTTAGTATTCCTGTCCCTATCCTGAAGCCATTTAACTCTTGATTTCTGCTGCCAAAATTGCTCTTCAATCCTCAACTTGTGCCTCAGGATTGCTCTTGCATGATGAAGATTCATGCGAGCCACCTCAAAATCATCAGCATCCAAGGCTGACTCAGTAGCTATAACATCCTGCTCTGCCTGCCATATTGCCTGGAAAATATCCCTATAAATGAATTCCTGGGCCACAATAATATTATTACACGCTTCCCTACCAGGAATGAAGCTACACTGGTATGGTACAATTAGGTCCACTAATAGTGGCCTGATTCTTTCTACAATCAGTTTGGTAATGACTTTATAGGATACATTACATAGCGATACGGGTCGAAAGTGAGCAGCCCTTTCCGGACTTTCCACCTTTGGGATTAGGGAGATCAGCGTTCCATTCAGAGTATCGGGGAAAATTCTAGTGTTAAAAATATTCTGGACAAATTGCATCACCGAGTTACCTACCTGCTTCTAGCATTTCTGATAGAATTCGGAACAAATACCATCTGGCCTTGGAGGTTTAGTAGCCTTTATATTGAACATAGCCTTTTTCACTTCAACAAAACAGATTGGGCGAGATAGGGTCTGGAGCCTTCTTTTTGCAATAATAAGAAAGCCATTGAGTAGGTCTCCTTTGTCTCTGCTTGAGCTTTCCTCCGTATAGAGATGGTGAAAATGGTTTCCGACTGTGACAGCCCCACCTCCCCCAAAGGCGAACCAAAGGGTTCGGCGGACCGCCTGCCCAACTCTCGCCGGGACTCAGTTATACCTCCATCAAAACTGGAATAAAACTACAAGAATCAAAACGAAATAGAAGGGCCGCCGCCATGCAGGATCCGACCAAATACAAGAAACTTTGTTTGCCATGAAAGAATGTACATTCCCGAATACATATGTTACATAAACATGAGGAAACACTTTATAATATACATATTAGTAAGTTTACAAATCCAAAAGGAAACATTGTATTAAGATACATTTAGGGTTTCCAATTTTGACGAGGAGCTATACCAAAAGAACCAAAAGAATTTCTAACCAGCTCAACTCATTCCTCAAAACATTAAAGTTCCAAAAGATGGTTCCCTGTAAGGTAAACAAGGATAACGGAACAGGGTGAGCTAAAAGCTTAATGAGGTGCCCAAAATAATAACAGTCAAGAACCAAGGAACTTCATGCTCAATTAATCACATAAGTGTAGCAAATAAGGAGAGGAACAAAACAACTTAGATAAAAGGATACAGGTGGCTCTCAGGAGCCAAACTCCCCGTTGCAGTACTTGATCCGACTACGTTGACCCTCCGTCAACTTTCAAATAAGGAAACCAGTCCAGTAGAACACCACTTTAACGCCAAATCCCGTTCACCAATCATACCCCTTTACCGGGCCCGAACGCCAAACAGGAACAGGAATGGTAATACTCGAGTATACCGGAATCAAGAGTCTCAATACCCAAAGATTCCCCCAGGAACAGGTACCCAAGGATTGTCAATTATCTCGACCAAGCCCTTGCTGGCTCAATTTAATTAACTCCCCATGAGGTTAAGCTCAAGTTTAACAGGACGATCAAGTTTAACAGGACGATCGTTGGACACACTTCCAAACGATCTCATAACAAGTGCAAGTAACAAGTTCAAGTAATAGATTCCAGTTCGTTCAGTACAGGCAAGAGAACGAGTGTGATAAAGTACACCCTCGTCTCATACAAGATAAAAAGTCAGGAAAGATATTCAAATAGCAAATTGTAAGTACCGAAAACCAGTTTAGCAATAATTCAGGGGAATGGTGCACTCACCTGATCAAACAAGGATAATTTCAAAAGTTTCCTTCCCAAGTATGGCTTTACTCACCGGCACCTCCTAGAACAATCAAGGCAAACACTTAAGACTGGACTCCAAGACCTAATAAGTGGAATTCGCAAGTAAAACTCGATTACAAGTCAGGTGCCTATCCAAATGAACCATTAATGTAAAGCGAAGAGGTGACTTTGGAGTGAAAAGATAACGATTAGTCCTAAAGGCATGAACAACCTCAAAACCCTACCTACAATGACTGACCAACTCCAAATTTGAAGTAGAAAATGAAAGTAAGATCGATACTAGAAAAACAGGATTTTCTAGTTTCGGGCAACCCTATATGAAAAATCATATCTCAAGTTTTGTAAGTCCAAAATTAGTAAAAGTTATACCGTTGGAAAATGCATTCAAAGAGCTATAACTTTCCAGAGAACACCCTCATAAGATTCAGAACGCAAGTCAGTCAAATTCAAGTCTCAAGTTGCTGCTTTATCCAGTGAAAGACAGAACAGGTACAATATTTCAGTCAACTTTGAAAAATCACCATAAATGTTACAGACATAAACAGGGTCTAAAATTTACATGGTTTATAGTCCTATGAATCTAGTTTAAAACGCAACAAACGGAACTCAATTCTGACATTCCTACATCACGATATAGCAAATTTTCCCGAGACTGTGCAGAAGCTCCGCAAAAATTTTGACAGCATTTCCCTTGTCTTTCTTTACTTTCCAACCAAACCTCAACACCCACAAATCACAAGCTATCAAACACCTTTAATTAGAGCCACAATAAGGCTCGAATACGAGTCATAAATCGAATCCACATATCACTAGAGTAAAATCATATGGAACGTATAAGTGCAAAATCAAACTAGGACATATGCAGAAACGAAGTTTGGGTGGGAAAACAAAAGGCAGATTTGCTGTTGCTTAGCGGAATTAACACAACTGAAGCTATCCTTGTCGGATTGAGGTGTAATTTACACCGTTTCGAAGCTAAGAGAAAGGGTTACAATGTTGAAGAAGGCCACTCAGTCCAGTTTGCAATGTATCTAGCTCAAATTTACCAAAACAACCCCAGATTTTCTAGTTTGAAGTTTACTATGAAATACAACCAGCAGTCCTGATTCATTCACTCATATCTCAGCACCTACGACTCCAATTCAAGTGATTCCAAAGCCATCTGAACGCTAAGATACCAGGATATAAATGTTAAGAAGACATAAACAACTAAATCAGTAGTATTCCTAGTCAACCTAACCAATTACCAAAGCTAATTATCAGTTTCGGACAGAAACAGGGCAGCATGGGTATTTCAGTCTTTTCATAGGGTACGTTGCTCCGATTGGGTTGAAATTTTGCAGAAAACTATAAAACATCATCCTCTACAACTTTCATGTTTTGTGGTAAGGCTAGTTCGGCCTCTAACATGGTGAAATAGAACCGGACAGAAGCAGGGCAGGTTATCATCCAAGCTGGAATTTATGCTTGCAAACCAGAAATTTCTTTAGGCCAAGTAAACTAGTATCCAAACACTAGCTATTTCACATATCAAAGCTATCAAACCATAACTAATCATAAATCTTCATATTAGGGCAGAAAATTCACCAAGAAACTGAAATTTCCCATAACACCACTTCCTTCATGAAATTTTTCTATAAAACTACATAACTCACAACTCTAAACCATCCCCTAACAATTAATTGAAGTAAGAAGAAAGATCTTGGTAACATACCTTAAAACCCCAATAAAAATGATAGCTTGATGTTTCCCTTTGAAAAACAACACCACCAACCTCTTAAATCCTCCCTAGCAAGAAGTTTTTATGGAGTACTTTGATGTATTAAAGATTGGAACTCAAGATTTGGCTTGGATTGGCAGGACAAGATGAAGGTTTTTCCTCTCTTTTTTTCCTCCTCAATAGCCGGCCAAGAAGCATGAAGAATGAAGATAATTTTGGTCAATTTTTGGTATTTAGTAAAGGTGATGAATAGTAGGTCAAAGTCATCCTCCAATAGTTACTTGACACTTGTCCATTCCTATGCTTGATCTCATCCTTTTGTCTCTCCTTACAAATTAATCTAACTAACCTCTAATTATCTCCTAACACATAGTAAATGAATCTCTTAATGCAAAACTTAACCTAATTGGCCGAATTTTATCGAACTTACCGCACTAATGGGTCCCACATCCGGTATATACTCTTAAAAGCTCATGAACTAACTTATACTAGAAAAATACTTTTAAAAACCCTATTCACTCATAAACTTATTTAGAAAATTTTTTTCCTAATAAAGAAATTGCATAAAAGGCGTGTAATTAAATAAAATAAGTCCTAGAAAATAAGAAAATTCACGGGTTCTCACACTGACCATGTTACGAAGGACTACCTGGTCCTCCTGCCACTGCCCATCATCATCCATAAGGCCATAGATTTTATTTTTCCTACAACAAGTGATGGTTGTAGTATGGAAGAATTTAGTATTACGTTCACACCATATTGTAGCCAATCCATACGAGCTTTTTGACACCATAAAACCTCTTCCTAATGCAGAATCTAATTATACTCCTGTATTAGCTTTTCCTCTAATTTCTCCAGTTTTCTAATTGGTCTTTGTGCTAGAATTCTCTGAACACCATTCAGACAAGCCAACCTTCTTCACTTGCAGTGAAAGATATTCCCAAAGGTTGTGCGGTGAAAAAAGGCACTTGAGATTTATCCAAAGCAAGCAACCCTCGGTTTGGACCTGCAAGAGCAGAAATCGAGTTATATAAATGCTGACAATGTTAGAATGCTTGTTTATATTTAACATTTGGTGAAAACCATCACCTATTAAACCCAAAATTTATATGGCAATTATTAAGAAGTAAATTAGCAATAAAATTACGGAAGCGTACCTGGAATCATGTCGACAAACTGGTATTTGAATCCTTAAAGATATTGGGGTGGTCTTCCAGGTCAACAAGTATTTGCCAATCCTTGAGAGAGCTCTTTAATTTCTCTCTGGTATCTTTCCTGATGATAGGATATCAGAAAAGAGCTATTTTGTGGTACTAGAAAATACGACAATAAGAATATGTGTGACTTGGGGACCATAACCCTATTTATAGATAACATTTCTGTTACCTTTGGGATTCCTATTTCAGTCCATCATAGAAATAGAAATAAGTCTCTATACATTGAAAACCCACACCTTATTAGATACATTAAGTCCAATCCATATTTGATCACTTTGATTAGATTTAACCTTATTTGACTGTTTGTAATACATAATTATTCACATATAAGTCCAACGTTAGATTAAAGATCCAACAATCTCCCACTTAGACTATATGTGTAACCTTATAATTATGTTTTGCAATTAACCGTATGAGTTCAACTTTACTGTTATTACCAAAATGTATCTGTAGCCAATTCAGTTTATCAATTATATCAACATGGGATCAAAACGGCTTTTGTTACAGTTTCGTAACTCGACCCATCAATGGTCACATATATTGATATAATTGAATGACATGAAACATGATGTGGATGTGTAGCATAAAAATTTTATATAATGTGATCATAACATGCCTATTTTAAATTGGTTTATCTTAAATTTTCATGAGATCAAACCATACCAAAGTCAGAGTATAAATAAATTCAAACTTTATTTATATATAAAATATCCTTAAATCATTAATAATCGAAAAATATCATAAGAGCATTTAAAATAACAAACTCCCACTAAAACTGTATATCATTTATTAATATAACACTTATACGAGCATTATGCTCATGAAACGTTTTGGATGGTAATCCCTTAGTAAGCGGATTCGTAACCTTAGAGTTTGTTTTGATATGCTCTATCGATAACTGTCCATCTATACTCTTTCTTTAGCAGTCAGGAACTTGAAATCTATATGTTTAGATTTTGTCGAACTCCTGTTGTTATTGGAATATAGGACTGTTGACTTATTATCATAAAATAATTTGAATTGCCTTTCTATACTATCCACTACACATAATCCAGTGACAAAATTTGACAGTCAAATTCTATGGTTGGACGTCCCATAACAAGTTATAAACTCTGCGGCCATAGTATAAGATGTTATAAGAGACTGTTTAGTACTCTTCCAAGATATGGCACCTCCAGCCAACAAATAGATATAACCTGATTTCATTTCATAGTATCTTGGCATCCAATATAATCGAAATCAGTATACCCAATGATCTCAAGCTTGTCTGACCTCCAATACGTGAGCATGTAATCTTTTATTTTCTGTAAATATCGCAAGATCTATTTGGTTGCTTTCCAATGATCTAATTCAGGATTGCTTAAATATCTATCTAACATCCCAATAATATACGCAATATCCGAACGCGTACAAATTTGAGCATACATCAAACTCCCTACTGTTGATGCATAAGGAATCTTTTGTATCTCTTTTTTCTCAAAAGCATTCTTAAGACATTGGTCGAAACTAAATTTGTCTCCTTTAGCCATAGAGGTGTCACCTGATTTACAATTTTGTAAGCTATATCTTTTAAGAAACTTTTTGATATAACCTTTTTGTGATAGTTCCAAAATACCCCGAGTAAGATCCCAGTATATCTGTATGCCTAACACAAAAGATGCATCACTAAGATCTTTCATTTCAAAATTCTTAGTTAAAAATCTCTTGGTTTCATACAATAAGCCTATATCGTTGCTGGTAAGCAAAATATCATCAACATACAAAATTAGAAAAATATACTTACTCTCACAGAATTTATGGTATATACAATCGTCTAATAAATTTATCTCAAAATCAAATGAAATGATCACTTGATAAAATTTAAAATACCATTATCGAGCCGCTTGTTTGAATCTATAAATGGATTTTTTAACTTTACAAATCATATTCTTTGGATCTCCCAATACAAACTTTTCTGACTGCACCATATAAATCGTGTCATCAATATTACCATTGAGAAACGCTGTCTTTACATCTATTTGATATAACTCAAGATTGAAATGCACCAATAATGCCATGATAATTCTAAAAGAGTCATTTGAAGAGACCAGAGAGAATGTTTCTTTATAGTCGATACCTTTTTTTTGTGTAAATTCCTTAGCGACAAGACGAGCTTTCCACATTGCCTTTCGAATCTTTCTTTATTTTAAATATCCATTTACAATCGATAGATTTCGCACCTTCCGGCAATAGGACAAGATCCCAAATATTATTGTCTTTCATGGATTTAATCTTCTCATTCATGGCATCAATCCACTTTTGAGAATTTGAACTTTTCATGACTTGACAGAATTGATTGAATCATCTTTCATCAATTCAGTGTCATCCTCATGTTCTTGGAAAAAGACAATGTAATCATCTGGTATTGCACTTTTCCTTTCTCTAGTGAATCTTCTTAATGACACTGGTTCTTGTGGAGGAAGAGTTTATTCTTGTGCAACAGTTTATTTTTCGACACTATCTTGATTCGTTATGTCATGATTAAGGTCAGGAATGGAATCCTGAACAAGATCAATGACACCTGTGGAAATATTAACATATTCCTCTTTAAAGATGAGATCTCTTACTGTATTTTCTCCCCCAAACTCGACATTCTCAAAGAACCAGGCATGTCCTGTCTCGAAAATCGATTTAGTCGTGGGATTGTGATACCCCGAATGTTAGAAATTGTTTCGTTTTGGTTTTGATTTAAACCCTTAAATTTGTTTTGTTTAAAAACTAGAAACCCTAAATTTAAACAAAAAAAAAGAAAAAAAAACCCTAGTTACTTGTGACTAATCGGTTTTCTTAAATCTCTCATGTTTTAATCGAAACCCTACTTGTTATGGAATTGTAAAATCCCGCACATTTTTCTTAAAATTCCTTTTACTTGGAAATATTACTTTATAATAGCTTTACCACCCAATCACCCCACAATAAGTGCAAATGAATTTAGAATTAAGGGTTCACCCTTTTCGTTTTCAAGTTAGCGCGAATCAGGGTTTTTACGTCTATCCATAGTGTGACTATCCGATACAGAGTGGGGATCAAAATTGGTGATTTAGAGTGAGTTTTAGATGATATTAAGAGTGTGATTAGAAGTGGTAATAATGAGTTAGTGAATTATAAGTTCAAACCTTAGTATATGCGATTTAAGAAAAATCGGTTCAAATCGACGAGTACCGTTCACTACCGATTGAACCCACCATTTGACCACCATTTTATCAAGTTAATTTCCTTATTATTAGAGCCTAAAAATCAGCCAAAATCTGATCATGTTGGCCGAATTTATTGACCAACAAAACAAGAAAAAGAAAAAAAATTTGGATGCACCAAAGTGTGGCACTTGTTGGTCACTTAGAGACCTTTGACCAAGCCAATTTTCTTTGCTTCTTATCTTCACTTAGACTCCATTTCTTCACCATTTTTCTTGGTTTGGCCGAGAGCAAGAGAGGGAGAAAGAGTGAAGAGAGCTTTCAATTTCCAACCTTGAATCCAACATTTTGAATGAAAACAAGAAAAACTAAACCGATTAATCACTAGTTTGGGAGCTTGGGAAGTTTAAGAAACCAAAAATTTCAAGGGGAAGTGGAGGATAACTCTAGCAAGCTTTGTTTTGAGGTAATATGGCTGCCCACACTTTTCTTTGTCCTTTAATCATGTTGGAGTTGCTTAGTAGCTTGTATTTGTGGTTATAATAATGCTTATATCAAGTGATTTTGGATGATTGGAATGGTGCAATTGAGTTAGGGTTTGAATGATACCCTCCTCATACTTGTTGTATGGATGGTGTATGCTGTATATATGTTAGTATAAGAGGTGGTAGTGATGGTTTCAAGCTAAAAATGGGAATTATATCGTGATTGTAGCAAATTTCTAGAATTGAAGTTAAGGTATACCCTGTTCTGCCCGGTTCTAGTTCACCATGTTAGAGGCCGAATTAGGCT
Source organism: Coffea eugenioides (assembly GCF_003713205.1). Lineage (NCBI taxonomy): Eukaryota > Viridiplantae > Streptophyta > Magnoliopsida > Gentianales > Rubiaceae > Coffea > Coffea eugenioides. Next base: position 56,474,592 of record NC_040036.1, on the reverse strand, counting down.
TAGACTAAAACATCAAAGTTGTAAATAATGGTGTTTTATAGTTTCCTACAAAATTTTAACTCAATCGGAGCAATGTAGCCTATGATAAGATTGAAACACCCCTGACTGCCATAGGTAGAACTTTAGGGACAGTTTTGACATTTCACCTAATCTGACCGCATCTGTTCACCCTGATCTGTACTGATTTAGCATTTGGCCAAAACACATAAGTTGTAGTTCTATGTCTTAGCTTTCCAACTCCCCTAAAAACGCCTTAATCGGACTTTGGTAACCTGAGTTATTGCCGTTTAACCATAGTGCGGTTAGCTAACCCGTTTGTGAGATTCTGGTTTTGTACAATGGAATTTTGACCTAGCTACACTATGAATTGGTCTGAGTGGTCTTCATCAAAGTTGTAGGCCTTTGTCTTAACTTCGAAACGGTATAAATTGTATCCCAATCTGATAAGCGTAGCCTTGGTTGTGTCCATTATGCAAAACAACGTCAAATCTGTCTTTTGTTTTATGACTTAAACCTCATTTCCGCACATGTTCCTAGCTTGATTTTGTACTCGTATGACTTTGCTATTGAAATGAGATTATTTTGTGTGTGACTTTGGAACTATTTGAGGAAAATATTGAAGTCATAAATGGCTGGAAAATAGGTAAACACAAGGGGCATGCCGCCAAATTTTTACTAGAGATAGAAACTGGTCTTTGGAGTTCTAGTTCTATATTTTGCAAATTTGACTTGGATACACTGAAAACTGGGTTGAGGTGTCTTCATGGAAGTTGTAACCTTTTGTCTAAACTTCGAGACACTATCTAGTACATTTTGATCCGATAACCACAGCTCCAGTTATGGGCAATCGTGTAACCCGTTTTGTACCATTTTCATTTTCACGCACACGCACGTGCATTTCTCAACCGTTTTTGCCGTTTTGGACCGTTTTGGACTACTTTTGTTATTTTGTTACCATTCCGGCCGTTCCGGCCAATTTCAACATTCTTTTGGCTTTAACGTCGTTTTTGACTGTTTTTTATTATTTTGATCGTTTTCGACCATTTTCGATTGTTTAAATTATAAACTGCTATTGTATGGCCGTTTCACTTATGTGTGTATATAATTTGTCAATACAGACTGTGAGGCTTTTGACGGTAACGGTCAAGCTCAGTGAATTGTATCGTTTTTCATGCCAAGCTTTATCAAATGAGTAATTGGGTTGTTTCTTGATGTGAAATTATCAAAGTGCTTTGTATATGTTAAATGGGTATTTAGATGAGGGTGTACTTTATCTCACTCGACCTAACCCCATCCTTTGTTTTGATTTCATATGTGAGAATACATGTCTTATGTTAAGTATCACCCTCTTGTTGTGTGCTGATGGGGGTGGTTACATGATTTGAGTTGAACCCCTTTTACTGTGTGCTATTGGGGTAAGTACTTTGTTGTGTACTTTGTTGAGAGATATCATCTATTGAGAGATTGGATATCTCAGGGCTTGGTCCAACCCGGTTCCAAGGGTAGACGAACTATTCTAACCAGCCGGGGCTTGGTCGAAGATAGTTCCATGCTAACTTTGGGATTTAGTTCTTTGTTAAAACTTTGATGAAAGCTAAGTTATTTTGTTTCACTCGAGTTGCTGTGTGCTGTTGACTGGCCAGCGGGGGTTGATAAGGTGAACGAAAAAAGTTAAGTGGAGTCTACGGTCTATGAGTACTTTAGTTGATGGAGTGTCAACAGGCGTTCAAGCTCGGGGAATTGAACTGGTTTTGGAGCCACCCATATCCTACCATTGTGTTGTTACCTTTTTGTTATTGATGTGAAATAACCTGATTACTTGTTATTTGGATGTGAGTTTACATTTATACCCCTGATTACTCACTAAACATATAGTTTACCCCATTCTATTTGTTTTCCTTAGTAGGGGGCCGACGCGGGGATCGTTCGAGAAGGTGTTTAGACTTTTGATTATAGAATAGTTGAATTTGTACTTGTTCTAAGTTGACTAGTAAGATGTATATAGTTGTCGTGGCGGTTGCAGTTCTCACCTTTTCTAGGGTTTACTTTTTGGTACTCGTGGTATATATGACTTGATGTACTAGTTTATGCAACTTTTGAAGCTGTAATAGAGTAAATAGAACTTTCTTTTAGCGTGAAATCTATTTTCTCATTTTAAGTATTGAGTCCTGGCGCGAGCTAGGCAGGCGTCCCGCCGATACCCTCGGGTTCGCCATTGGGAAAAGTGGGGGCGTCACAGGGATCATAAAACTTGTAACCTTTGGATCTTTCGGAATATCCAATAAAATAACAACTAACCGTTCTTGAATCCAGTTTCTTTTCATTTGGCTTATAAGGCCTTGCCTTAGTTGGACATCCCCAAATATGTAAATGTTTTAAATTGGGCTTTTTTCTAACCAAAACTCATAAGGAATTTTGACAGTTACTTTAGTTGGAACTCTGTTAAGAATATATGCTGTAGTCAGAAATGCTTCTTTCCAGAGTGACTTGGTAAGGTAGAATGACATATCATACTCCTTACCATGTCTTTAAATATTCTATTTCATCTTTTAGTTACACCATTCATAGTGGATGAACCCGACATAGTGTACTGTGGGATGTTCAGCTGAACCGTCATATCTACCATAGTACTCACCACCACAGTCAGATCTGACACTTTTAATCTTTTAGTTGAGTTGGTTCTCAACTTTAGATTTAAAATTTTTGAACACATCTAACGACTGTAATTTTTTTAAAATGAGATATATGTAGCCATATCTTAAAAAATCGTCTATGAACGTTATAAAATATTATTGACCATTCCAATCAGATGTAGAAAATGACCCACAAATATCTGTATATATAAATTCTAAGACGTCTAAAAATCTATTGGTTTCAAATCTCCTTTTATTGGTTTGTTTTCCCTTTATACAGTTAATACAATCATCAAAATCTGTAAAATTTAAGGGGTCAAGAATTTCATTTGACATAAGTCTTTTCATTCTCCGTTTGGAGATATGTCCCAATCTCTTGTGTCATAATGCAACTGAATTCTCATTGATTAATTTTCTCTTTACTCCTCTAGTATTCAAATGTAGAGATTCATTAAATGAGGCAATTGTATTAATTAAATATAGATTATTGTAGACACCAAATTTTTGAATAATTTTATGTGGCATCTATTTCATGATTTTCATTTTAGATTGCTTGCATTCGTTGTTTACTTTTAGTTTTAATTTTTGGTTTTAGCTTTTAAGTTTAAAGTTAGCGTAGAGTTTTTAGAAAAAAGAAAAAGAAGACATCAAAAATATGTTTTAGTCATTTTGTTTTTATTCAAAGCTTTCTTGAAAGAGAAATGAAAATGAAAAATCACAAAAAAAGGAGAAAAGAAAATTAAAGAAAAAGGGAAAAATAGGTTTTAGTTGGATTGGAAAAATGAAAAAAAGAGAAAGGAAAAAGGAAAATTTGTTCACAAAAATATGTTTATTTCTTTAAATTCAATCTTTGGGCACTTTAGTTATTTTTATTAAGTTATTTTGAGAAAAAGAAAATGATGAAAAGAGGAAAATTGAAAGTTAAAAAATGGCCATTTTGTTTAGTTTTTTGTTTAAAATTATTTTTGTTTTGTTATTATTATTGTTACCTGGTTTGTGTAATTTTGTTATTATTATTATTTATATTTTAATTTATCATTTCTGTAATTATTATTGTAAAAAAAAAAAAAAAAGGAAAAAGATATATTTTGTCGCGGCATGCACGCTGCAATTTTTGGCAGCGTGCAAAGGACATTCGTAGGAGACAATTGGAGGGCTGGATTTCATAGGGGTAACAAGCCCTCATCCTCATCGTTGAGATGAGGGTTTTAGGAGATTTGGAAGTGGATATAAAAGAAAAAAAAGAGCTACAGCCGCAGGGGGGGCTGACGGGGGAGAAAGGAAAAAACAGCAAAAGAAAGGCTAAGGGTTTTTCTGGGGAGAGCATCGACAGGCAAAACAAGAATACTGAGCGAAGGTTTTTGGGGAGAAGGGAGTTTCAGGGAAAAAGGACAGAGAGCTAGTGTAGGAGGGAATCTGGAACAAGAGGGGTCGGCAAAAGAGACGGAAAGAAACCAGAAAAATTTCAGCAAGGAAAAAGGGATTGCGACTGAGGGGGAGAGACATCTGGCTGAGGGAAAGAGAGAAACTAAACGGAAAAGAAGACAAGCTCGAGACAGAGGGGCAAAGGAAGGATTTTTACAGCTTTCGGTCGATAGTTTGTCTTGGGTTCTCATCCATTTCATTGTACCCGAGGTAATCTACGAACTCTTCCATTAGACAAGATCAGTTTTTTTTTCCCTTTTTCGCATGGATACCTTCCTTTCCTACTGGCTCTCGGCAATTCCTGAGTTTTTACGTTTGTTTCTCTTTGTTAATACTACCTTGAAATTGAAGCGTAGCATTTTGATGTTGGGTGTTTGAATGAACGTTGATTGGATTCGAAAAATTGCAACTTTGATAGATTAAATGTCAATTTTTGTGAAGATATAAAATGTTTTACGGATTTTCCATGATTTCAGTCCCTATCTGTTTGGGTATGAATGGAAAATTGCAGAAAAGAAGTGGGGCTTTGAATGATGGTTTTGAGGTTTTAATACTTTGGCGTAATCCATGTTTAAGTATATTTGGACCTTCAGGAGAGCGCTCGAGAGTCACTGCAATGAAACCTTTTTTATAGCAAATAATTTCTGATTCTTGGTGTCATTAAAAATTCAGAAATGGCTGGGATTGGTAAACAGTTTTGTGTTGATTCTTGGTTGTTGTTTCTTTGCATTTTGTTCTTTGTGTTTGGATGTCAATGATTAAACGAAGTAAATGGTAAATTTCTGGCTGGCTTTTTGAAGATTTTTGTTTCTCTCGATACGCAAATGGGTAGAGAATTTGCTGAAGTGAATTCGGCTTGAATGATCATTAGTTTTCTGGGATTGAATCAGTTGTTTTTTCCGGCTTCCCTTGCATGTTAGATGATTTGTATGCACTTACCATTTGATTTCTAAAATCTGTTTACACTCAAGAGTCTAACTATGTTTTCCTTTTGTTGAATTCGGTCTAGACACTCACAGGTTTCATGGCTGATTTTTGTTTCACTTGTGTTTTTTGCACCCAGATATGTGATTGGGCATTTTAGGATAGGCACGTGCATGGCTATGAGTTTAATAATGTTGGGCTGAGGATCTTAATGAGTATTAGCTGGTTAGCAGATTCTTTACGGTTTAGTTCTTGTGAAGTGTGGCAGTGGGGGCATCGCAGGATTTCTTGTTTAAGTTTTGCAGGTTCGAATGATCAAATTTCTGTAGCTTTGTTGTTCAAAACAGAATTGCAATGTCGTTTGTGATCCAAGTTGCAGAGTTTTCTTATTATTAGACGTTTCTCTTGTGTCACAAAGTTGTCGAATCTCCAAAATCATAGCTGTTTTTTCCTCGGAACATTTTTTTTGCTGCAGAAATGTTTTTGATAATTCTTTTTTTTTGCGTGAAATAGCTTGGGCTGTTCAGATTTTGCATGTGTGATTGACGGCCTGTTGGTGTTCTGTTTTTGCAAGTTTAATTGAGCTTGAAGGCTAGTGCCGAATTGCATAAGTTTAAGCATAGCAGAATTTGTGGAAAAGAATTGAAGTTGCAGAAATCTGGTTTAGCTAAGGAAGAAAGTTACATCTGCATGCATGTTACAAAGAAAAGTTGCATTCCAACCCCCCAAGTTCCCCTTTGTTTCACTATGACCCAACCAATTGAAAAATTTCCTCAATTTGGTCCTTGGCTTTTAATTTTACAACTTCGTTGCTTGTTTGTTTCAATTGACTACCATGCTTCGTTTCAATTGCACTTAATTCATAACATTAGGGGCTTTATGACCAAGTGAGCTTGTGTTTGCCTATTTTCTTTAATTTTCCCAAATAAATTGGTACCTTGACCTTTTTATTATTTTGGAGGGTAAATTGGTAATTCCACCTCATTAGGACATCGATTCGAGGGAGGTACACTCTATCCCTATTTGCATTTCATTTGACCTTATGTGCTCCTATGTGTTATGTGGATATGCATGTCTACTTCGCTTTCCTTGCCTTGACTAAATTTCTTTCATTTAGTTCATTTACTTTTCGCTTTTGTTTAAGTTATTTGTTATGGGGTATGTGTACACCTCTTGGCTTGTAATAGATAGGGCCTGGCGAGCAATTTTATTTATGTTTTATGGGGTATGTGTACACCTCTTGGCTTGTAATAGATAGGGCTCGGAGAGCATCTGGTCCATTTCCCCTTCCCCTTGGTTGCTTGCTTTTGTTGCTACATGTTTAATTGCTTTATTAGGTTCTTGCATCTAGTCGAGCATGCTAAGTGTTACGTGTTACGTGTTTACGAGTGTTTTGGCATGTCTACTTGCTTTCATAGTCATGAATGAATGGAATGGATGAATGTACGTCACCACACTAGTCCAATGCTAGTTGTGGCTTCTTTTATCGTTTCCACTAGTCCAACGCTAGTCGGAATTCATAGATGGGCTAGTCTAACGCTAGACCCTTAGGATTTCCCTTTTGTAGGTGCATGTTTGCATGTTTCACTTCATTTCACGCATTTTTTCTAGTTTTTCTATCATTTGGCATGCCCCTCTAATCCCTTCCCTCTCACTTTAGGTCTTTGCATCTCACGCTAGTTATAGGGTACATTTGCCTGAAGAGTCCCCTTAAATATGGGATATAGACGAGTGTGGCTTTTTCTAAAGCCTTAGCACGCTTGTATCCTCTCTATAAAAGGGCAAATTGAGTCACAATTTAGGTCTCCCCGTACCCAATATGCATGAATTCCTTAGGCTCATGCATTCTCAATCCACTCTATCATCACACTTTCACTTTTGTCTCATTTGCACACATGCACCTTTTCATCACTTTCACTTGCACACGAACACTTTTATCTTCACTTGCACACGAACACTTTTATCTTCACTCGCACACGAGTACTTTCATCTTCATTTGCACACCGACACTTTCGCACTTTTTCTTTAAATTGCATACATGCATTTTTGCCCACTTGCATTTGGAGTACATATATTTGCATTCAAAGACATTTGCACATCGCCACTTATATCTTACTTTTATCATTTTTCTCACTTCACGCAAACTCACACTTTCACATGGCATGCATTCCACTCATTTTTTACGTCATTTAGGATTACGTGTGACCTCTCCAAAGGATCATTATTGGGCTTCACAATTAATGTGATTGGCACCACTCACCCTTTGAAGAGAAATTTCCCCCATGTCCCCCTAGGTCTAGGTTTTTGCATTCACGTAGTCATATCCAACATGCGATACATACCTTGGGTAGAAAAATTAGGAAAAATTGGTTTAAGTCACGCAACTAGCCTTGGCTAGGTCGAAGGGGTGCCTTGGATTTTTATCCTTGCCTTCCCCTTCGTCAAATGTGACCCCCGATCCCTCTTTTGGTTACGTAGACCCGAAAGTTCTCTAAAAGGGTTTATTTACTTTTTTTATTCAAAAACAAAAATCATTTTTGGGTGACTTGGTACACCCTAACTCTATACCAAGTGGCGACTCCATTTTTTATACAAAAAACCCTTTTTGAACTTTATATGGCCAAACCGTCGCTTTATCAAGTCCCATGGCCTTTATTTTCATTTTGCACACGTTCACACCACACTACACACACCATACACATCATCATTCGAAAAGTGGGGCGCGACAGTTGGCGACTCCACTGGGGACTTCCTAAGTGGGTCCAAGCATTTTGATTTAGCCATTCTTTTCCTTTTTCTACCCTTTTTATGCATAGCATTTGGATATTAGGGTTGCATTTTTCCTTTTTTAGGACTTTTTGCCTCGCGCGCGTATCAAACTACTCCCTCACTCACGTATGTATGATTGATTGTTTGGATGTATGTTTACTTGTTGTCTCGCGCTTGCATTGCATTTGGGTGGGGGGACATATCCTAGAGCCTCGCGTTGGTTCTTGATCCCTCCCCTCCAAACGAGCACTAGCATACGCGCATACGCTTTAATTATTTTTACCCCTCATTTATTTTTCTTTTAGTGGCTTGTCACGCCACTCCACCCTATTAGGATTTTAGGCGACCCACTTGGACATGTGATCGTATCACGACGTGTGCGTAGCATGATCCGAGGGGTCACTCGATCTTCCGCTTTAAACTTTAGGTTGATAACCTATTAGTTTTTAGTCGAAGGTTGAGGATTTTTTAGATTCGCCCAGACGGGTAGCCGTAACACGACGTGTGCGTAGCAACGTCTGGGGAATCGCTCGAGCCACCGACAAGGAACCTTGGGAGTGATGACCCTTGGTTTCCAAGTCTGAAGGCTCGGGGACCTATGACTTATCGAGTCTAGATGCATTAGTGAACCCCAACCTCATGCATCCATTTTAGAATTGCCTAGGGTAGAGTCGACCTTACCCTATTAGGGACACCATGCACGGGGGGAGGGATCCCACCCTCTTTCCTTATTTCTTTGTTGCTTTTGTATCATCTAATTGTCCAACGTGTTATGTGATTATGTGTTGAACTAACGTTTTCTTTTTTCTTATCCTTCGCATTCACAAACGTTAGGAAATAAGAGGTCTGGCATGATCCTCTTTTAGGACCTACCCTTATAGATAGGCCATTGCACGTTTAGAAATTTCGGTATATTTCATTCGTAAATTAATAACGGCATACCATTTTAGGCTTACCCTGGCGTAATAAAGGGTCCCTTAGGTCATGTTTCATTTCGGATTGCATATTTTACTGCTTTAATAAAATGGCATCATGCACAAACCATAGAAAGGGAATGCCACGTAGGGAATCCCGTGTTTAAGAATAAGCCACCTTGTGTCTCGGATACTTAATCCAAGGAGACTTGCACGTTTACATTTTGTACCATCCAAAGGGGTAGTGCACAAGGTAAGGTAGGATCCGATCATTTTCATAGAGTGATCTTTGGAATATGAGCATCTAATAATCACTTTTTGGCCATTTTTTATCAAAATTGGTAAAAATCCTTTGCGTAAAGGACATTAATTTGAAGAAAATTCACAAATGATTCCTCATGGTTGAGATGATAAATATGGAGGCCAAATCTTGATTTTAGAAGGCTCATAGACTAATTTTCTGAAATCACTAATGGCCGGATGATTCAATCGATCCATTTTGCCAATTCATAATCAATTTTGAATAAACCATTCATTTGACCAATTTACCCTTTTTAGGGTCATCCGGTCGATTTTGAATAAATTGTCAACTCATTTGATCGATTTACCCTTTTTAGGGTCATTCGGCCGATTTTTGAATAAATCACTAGTTCCATTTCATTCATTTGGCCAATTTACCCTTTTTAGGGTCATCCGGTCGATTTTGAATAAATCGTCAATTTATTTGACCAATTTACCCTTTTTAGGGTCATTCGGCCGATTTTTGAATAAATCACTAATTCAATTTCATTCATTTGGCCAATTTACCCTTTTTAGGGTCATTCGGCCGATTTTTGAATAAATCACTAATTCAATTTCATACATTTGGTCAATTTACCCATTTTCAGGGCAACCGAGCCGATTTTGAATAAATCAAGTTTCGTTCAATCTATTTGATCAATTTACCCTTTTTAGGGTGATCTGATTAATTTTGGATAAATTAAATTTCATTCAATTCATTTGACCTGTTTCCCTTTCTAGGGTAATCTGGTCGATTTTTAATAAATTGTCAATTTCATTTGACCAATTAGGATTTCAATGTCGATTTTCAAAACGGAAAACCTAATCGATTTTGAGAAAAACAATCTTTTGCATCTAGCCATTTGATCAGTTGGAGTTTTGACCCGTGCTTCACTGAGAAAAGTGGTCAAAACGAATTCCAATCTCTTCGATAGGAAGTTCGTCAAGATCAAACCCGTGCGTTTTTGTAAGTTCTTGTATCGATCAAAAGTGATCAACCCTTCGGACGAGGTCCTCATTTTGACAAACGTCTCTTCTCATTCCAGTGGGCCAAATTTTTTTTTTCAAATTATTTTTCACTCCATAAGCTGATTGGATCCATCAGGTATTGTATAGTGCCTGCTCTGGAGGATTGCATTTTCATTCTAGGCCTACCCTTGGCACAAAAAGGGTTCCCCCATAGGACATGCATCCGAATTTTCTGGATATCTACTAACTCTTGCCTTTTTCTTTTCCTTTTCTTTATTTTCTTTTGAATAATTAAGCAAGGGTTGAATCTAAAGGCATTCTTTCAAAAATTCTCAGGTAATATTTAAACATAGCTTCTCGTCGAAGCCCCATCATAACGCGATCCCGTAGTCAAGCCCAGAGGAATCGTGTAAACATGAGTTCGCAACCGGAATTGTCGGATAAGTCTGCTACTACAGCCCAACCTGAGACTGCAAGTTTGGGGGTCCAACTGACCGAGATGCTCACGAAGTTTGGTGAGATGGCATCTGAAGTGGCCGCCCAAAAGAAATTAATCGATGAGCTTATCAATAGCGGAGTTCAACCCGAGCCTGGACTCGTCAGTCAATCGGGGCCAGAATCATTGGTCATGCCCATGACCCAAACCACTTTTACTCCACCCTTCATCATTTCATCCGAAGGAACTTTCACCTATCCCACCATAAATTTGCCATACACTTACCCTCCTAACCCTTCGTTCTTTCCTACTCACATGCAAGGTCCCCAACCGCAAATCACTTCAAACATACCCCCCGAGCCTCATACTTTTTATCACACTGCCGCTGAGCCATTCCTACCAGACCATATTATTCAAACCAAGCCAGAAATGGAGGAATCTTCTGCTCCCGTTGATGTGAAGCTGCTTAAGCGCCTTGACCGCTTTGATGAATTTATGAAGAAAAGTCAAGGGTTAAACAAGCAAGGAGTTCTGGATTACGACGAGCTTTGCCTTTTCCCGAATGTGCAGTTACCTGAGGGGTTCAAAACTCCGAAGTTTAATAAATACGATGGCACAGGCAATCCCAAGACACACCTCCGATTGTTCGCCAACAAGTTGGGTAGGCCAACAGATGATGAAAATCTGCCTTTGAGGCTATTCCCAGAAAGTCTGGAGGGGGATGCACTCGACTGGTATTCCAAGCTGAAACCCGAAGAAGCAAAGACCTGGCTGGATCTGTCCAATGCGTTTGTAAGGCAATACGAGTATAATTGCGAGTTGGCTCCGACACGGACCACACTAGAGGGGACAAAGAGGAAGCCATCTGAAGATCATAAAACCTATGCTAAAAGATGGAGGAAAATAGCTGCAAAGGTTGAACCACCAATGACTGAAGATGAAATCATTCGCACCTTCATTAAAGCACACGATCCCCCGTATTTTGAGGAAATCTTTCGCATGACTGGATGCTCATTTGCTGCTATTGTCAACAAACTTGAAGAATATGATGATTTTGTGAAGGCGGGAAAGATCGTTAATGTGTCGGCTCTGAAATCACAATTGGAAGCAATGCAAAATCAAGGCAGCAATAACAAGAAATTCCCATTTAAAAAGAGGGAAGAGGAAGTTTTATTTGTCTCAAAACAAGGCGTTTCTTTCCGACCTAGATCCCAACAATATCCCACCTACTCCCCCCATTATCCATACCAACCACACCTTCAACCTGTGTACCATACCACTATTAACCATCCGCAACCTCGACCAAATTACCTCAACACACCTACAACGCCATTCCATATTTCTCCACATAACTTTCAAACTAGACCTCGCTCTCCTTATCAACCAAGACCCACCAACCATAATTACAACTATCAACAAGCCGCTGGCATCCGAGACCCGGCCCGATATAGAACTTTTACCAATTTAGGTCGGCCCTTGGATCAACTGTACGAGCAGCTCAAGGCCGTGGGGAAAATTGGTACAATACCTCCTAAAGTCTATACTAAAGGAGTTCCCCCTGGTTATAATCCTCAATCTTTTTGTGCCTACCATTCTGGAGCTCCTGGACATTCTACTGTCAATTGTTGGGTACTTAAACACAGAATCCAAGACATGATTGAGGCCGGAGACATAATTTTGAAAGGAAGGGAAGAACAAGGACCAAATATAAGTACAAATCCTTTTCCTGAACACAAGGACACCTTTGAGGCATCCACCTCCAATGACGAAATTTGAAAGAACTCTTCACAATTTGGATGGCTGACTATCTTCCCTCTCGAAGGGAATTTTGATAAATCTAGGGGTTGTCATTTGCTAAAATTCAGGAAAACTTTTTCTTGCATATGTACATAGCTTAATGAAAGCATCTTTTGCAATTTGATTATTTGTTTATTTGATTATTGCTTTGGATTTTTTGTTAATTCTTTGAGATGGCCAAAGGTGAAGTTATTTGACTCTTTTGAATATCACTGTCTAGGAATTTGATGAAACCCTTTATTGAAAATCCCTCCATTAAAAAGCCCTCATTGAGAAATTCCTTCATTGAGAAAGCCTTCATTAAGAAAATCCTTCATTGAGAAAGTTTTCATTGAGAAAAACCATTGAAAAATCCCTTCATTAAAAATCACTTCACTGGAAAAATCCCTTCATTAAGGAATCCCGTCACTGGAAAAATTCTTTCATTTGAAAATTCCTTCATTGATAAATCCCTTCATTTGAGAAAATCTCTTTCCGGCCAGGTTGGAAGTTGATTGGTTAAAACAGTGTCATTAACGATTGATTCTGATTGATGAAAAGGAGTTGAATGCTATGTGCCATGACCAATATTGTCAAAATGCATGGCCTATGTTCATAACAAAAGGGTCCGCCACCGATATCCTGAAGAAGGGAACAAAGTGCTAATGTGATTCAAATTGACAAAGCTTATTGGATGTTCAAGAGGTATTGCCTGGAGGAGTACTCATTTTGGGCAGAAATGGAAGGACAGACATTCCCTCGACTTATCAACTCAGACATGTGTAAGAAATTCTTTATTTGATTATGCAAATTCCTTCTAGGAAATCATGCAAGAGACGAGGCAAAAGTCAGGCCATCTTCTTTTCCAATCAAAACATTTCATCCCTAGTCATCCCCTTTGAGCTATCAGAACAATAAATTTCGTTTGGCAACCCCTGAGAATTGCAAACCCCACACTGGGGCAAATTCATTTTGAAAATGATCAGAAAGAAAAGAAAAACCCCACACTGGGGCAAATTTATCTCTGAAAGAGATCTGAAGGAAAGAAAGAACCCCACACTGGGGCAAATTTATTTTGAAAGAGAGATGAAAAGGAGGGAAAAAGAACCCCACACTGGGGCAAATCTAGGTTTTGAAGAAAAATGCAAAAGTAAGAAGAATGCAATGAAGAAAATGCAAAGAAAGAAAATCCAATCAAACTGGGGCAAAATTTTCCTCAGTTTCGTTCAAAATTGGAAGTAATTTCAAAATGATGCAATCTCAGGCTATTTCACACCCCTCTCATCAAAGTTTGCTTTCAAGCCTCAACTTTTCTTGAAAAACACCCCACCTGACTTCATTTCAAAAGCCCAAAGTCCTGGCTTTCGTCATTTGCCGTATTTTCTATTGGGAAGTTTGCTAATCAACTGGCAAGTGATGTCCATAATGCCTTCGCCTAATCTTTCAAGGGAAGCGCATTTTACTGATGTCAGCAATCTTCAGTTCATGCTCCTGAGTCGATTATGGTTGAGTTTTTCCATTGTTCCTTAGGTGAAAACCCGAAAGGGCACCTCAAAAGAAAAGGAACAAAACAAAAGAAAAAGAGAAAAACAAAAACAAAAACAAAGCAAAAGAAAAGGAGTGGGGGCAACCTTGGTGAAAACCCGAAAGGGCGCCAAGGTAGGATTTCTGCAATGAGCAAGCACAAGGAGGAACAACTGGTGGTTTGATCCATTTGGATTTCTCCTCATTTTTGTCATACCCCTGCCAATATTGAATTCCAGAACAAGGATATTCAGAGATTCGAATACGCATCCTTTGGCCAAAGCTGTGTCATTTTGTAAAACATTCTTTGGCAAATACATTCTTAGGAAACTCATTTTTACCAAATTTCTTGCATTCATGGCATTTTTGTAGAATTTAAGCACAAATAGTTGTGAGTGCATTTTTGTGCATATTCATTTTTACATGACATGTGAATTTTTCTTGCATTGAATTGTGGTAAATGACAACCCCGTGGTTTACTCGAAGCATACTTGGGTTCAGTCATCTCTTAAAAAGGGGCTAAGGCGCAACCAAGCCAATTACGAAGGCTTCGCAAAATGCTTACCCGGTCAGTCTGGAAAAGCAGAGACATTTGAAATGATAAATCCAACCAAGTCAGATGCCGCGGCCAACTTTGACGAAGGCATCAAAAGGCTTATGTTTACACGATTCTCAAAGGCAGACGGATCAAATGATGGTGGCAATTTCTTTTGTTTTTTCTCTTTTATAGAAAATTGCATGCACAGATGAAAGTAATCACACCTTGCATCGGTGTTGGAAGGAGTCCTCTGGTGAACAAAGGCAAATCGAAAATGTTGCAAGTAAATTTGAGCAAAAGGTGCAACAGCATGGCGATACAGAATCAACTATGGACTCAAGTTACAAAAATCCATCATACTGGAGCAAATTAATTTTTTGGAAAGGTTCTCAAAAGTCGAAAAAGAAAAGCGAAAAGAAAAGAAAATCATCAATCAAAAATTAAAAATCAAATCAAGTTTCATCTCGGCAGGACCGGGTATAATCCCGCTGACCGCTTTTTATCAATTTGGGACCGGGTTTCATCCCGCCAATCTCGGCAGGACCGGGTATAATCCCGCTGACCGCTTTTTATCAAATTGGGACCGGGTTTCATCCCGCCAATCTCGGCAGGACCGGGTTTAATCCCGCTGACCGCATTGGGAATCCCGCTGATCCCGCTGACCGCTTTTATCAAATTGGGACCGGGTTTCATCCCGCCAATCTCTCCCGGCAGGACCGGGTTAATCCCGCTGACCGCTTTTTATCAAATTGGGACCGGGTTTCATCCCGCCAATCTCGGCAGGACCGGGTATAATCCCGCTGACCGCCTTTTATCAAATTGGGACCGGGTTTTATCCCGCCAATCTGACCGCGCTGAATTTCGGCAGGACCGGGTTTTATCCCGCTGACCGCTTACCTCGGCAGGACCGGGTTTTATCCCGCTGACCGCCAATCTCGGCAGGACCGGGTATAATCCCGCTGACCGTTTTTTTCGTTGGGACCGGGTTTCATCCCGCCAACCTCGGCAGGATCGGGTATTATTCCACTGGTCGATCATCATGGCAGGTTCGGGTTTAATCCCACTGACCAATTCATTACTGGGGCAAATCTGTGGATACATTTTCAAATAAAGTCTTATGCAGTTTTCTTCATACAATCCCATTTAAATTCCTGTTCGGGTCTACCCCGTTTTAAATTTCTGTTCGGGTCTATCCCGTGGGTCTACCCCAATTTACATTTCTGTTCGGGTCTATCCCGTGGGTCTATCCCAAATTTTAAATTTCTGTCCGGGTCTATCCCGTGGGCTTATCCCAATTTTCAATTCCTGTTCGGGTCAGTCCCGATTTCAAAATTCCTGTTCGGGTCAGTCCCGTTTTAAATTCCTGTTCGGGTAAGTCCCGTTTTATTTTTCATGTTCGGGTCAGCCCCGTATTAGAATTCCTGTTCGTTGGAATCTTTCGCAGCCGAATAACACAGGTAAGTATTTGGTGTCTACTTCTTTGCCTCAAGTTTTTTCAAAACTCAGACAAAGAGGGGCAAACTGTAGACACCAAATTTTTGAATAATTTTATGTGGCATCTATTTCATGATTTTCATTTTAGATTGCTTGCATTCGTTGTTTACTTTTAGTTTTAATTTTTGGTTTTAGCTTTTAAGTTTAAAGTTAGCGTAGAGTTTTTAGAAAAAAGAAAAAGAAGACATCAAAAATATGTTTTAGTCATTTTGTTTTTATTCAAAGCTTTCTTGAAAGAGAAATGAAAATGAAAAATCACAAAAAAAGGAGAAAAGAAAATTAAAGAAAAAGGGAAAAATAGGTTTTAGTTGGATTGGAAAAATGAAAAAAAGAGAAAGGAAAAAGGAAAATTTGTTCACAAAAATATGTTTATTTCTTTAAATTCAATCTTTGGGCACTTTAGTTATTTTTATTAAGTTATTTTGAGAAAAAGAAAATGATGAAAAGAGGAAAATTGAAAGTTAAAAAATGGCCATTTTGTTTAGTTTTTTGTTTAAAATTATTTTTGTTTTGTTATTATTATTGTTACCTGGTTTGTGTAATTTTGTTATTATTATTATTTATATTTTAATTTATCATTTCTGTAATTATTATTGTAAAAAAAAAAAAAAAAGGAAAAAGATATATTTTGTCGCGGCATGCACGCTGCAATTTTTGGCAGCGTGCAAAGGACATTCGTAGGAGACAATTGGAGGGCTGGATTTCATAGGGGTAACAAGCCCTCATCCTCATCGTTGAGATGAGGGTTTTAGGAGATTTGGAAGTGGATATAAAAGAAAAAAAAGAGCTACAGCCGCAGGGGGGGCTGACGGGGGAGAAAGGAAAAAACAGCAAAAGAAAGGCTAAGGGTTTTTCTGGGGAGAGCATCGACAGGCAAAACAAGAATACTGAGCGAAGGTTTTTGGGGAGAAGGGAGTTTCAGGGAAAAAGGACAGAGAGCTAGTGTAGGAGGGAATCTGGAACAAGAGGGGTCGGCAAAAGAGACGGAAAGAAACCAGAAAAATTTCAGCAAGGAAAAAGGGATTGCGACTGAGGGGGAGAGACATCTGGCTGAGGGAAAGAGAGAAACTAAACGGAAAAGAAGACAAGCTCGAGACAGAGGGGCAAAGGAAGGATTTTTACAGCTTTCGGTCGATAGTTTGTCTTGGGTTCTCATCCATTTCATTGTACCCGAGGTAATCTACGAACTCTTCCATTAGACAAGATCAGTTTTTTTTCCCTTTTTCGCATGGATACCTTCCTTTCCTACTGGCTCTCGGCAATTCCTGAGTTTTTACGTTTGTTTCTCTTTGTTAATACTACCTTGAAATTGAAGCGTAGCATTTTGATGTTGGGTGTTTGAATGAACGTTGATTGGATTCGAAAAATTGCAACTTTGATAGATTAAATGTCAATTTTTGTGAAGATATAAAATGTTTTACGGATTTTCCATGATTTCAGTCCCTATCTGTTTGGGTATGAATGGAAAATTGCAGAAAAGAAGTGGGGCTTTGAATGATGGTTTTGAGGTTTTAATACTTTGGCGTAATCCATGTTTAAGTATATTTGGACCTTCAGGAGAGCGCTCGAGAGTCACTGCAATGAAACCTTTTTTATAGCAAATAATTTCTGATTCTTGGTGTCATTAAAAATTCAGAAATGGCTGGGATTGGTAAACAGTTTTGTGTTGATTCTTGGTTGTTGTTTCTTTGCATTTTGTTCTTTGTGTTTGGATGTCAATGATTAAACGAAGTAAATGGTAAATTTCTGGCTGGCTTTTTGAAGATTTTTGTTTCTCTCGATACGCAAATGGGTAGAGAATTTGCTGAAGTGAATTCGGCTTGAATGATCATTAGTTTTCTGGGATTGAATCAGTTGTTTTTTCCGGCTTCCCTTGCATGTTAGATGATTTGTATGCACTTACCATTTGATTTCTAAAATCTGTTTACACTCAAGAGTCTAACTATGTTTTCCTTTTGTTGAATTCGGTCTAGACACTCACAGGTTTCATGGCTGATTTTTGTTTCACTTGTGTTTTTTGCACCCAGATATGTGATTGGGCATTTTAGGATAGGCACGTGCATGGCTATGAGTTTAATAATGTTGGGCTGAGGATCTTAATGAGTATTAGCTGGTTAGCAGATTCTTTACGGTTTAGTTCTTGTGAAGTGTGGCAGTGGGGGCATCGCAGGATTTCTTGTTTAAGTTTTGCAGGTTCGAATGATCAAATTTCTGTAGCTTTGTTGTTCAAAACAGAATTGCAATGTCGTTTGTGATCCAAGTTGCAGAGTTTTCTTATTATTAGACGTTTCTCTTGTGTCACAAAGTTGTCGAATCTCCAAAATCATAGCTGTTTTTTCCTCGGAACATTTTTTTTGCTGCAGAAATGTTTTTGATAATTCTTTTTTTTTGCGTGAAATAGCTTGGGCTGTTCAGATTTTGCATGTGTGATTGACGGCCTGTTGGTGTTCTGTTTTTGCAAGTTTAATTGAGCTTGAAGGCTAGTGCCGAATTGCATAAGTTTAAGCATAGCAGAATTTGTGGAAAAGAATTGAAGTTGCAGAAATCTGGTTTAGCTAAGGAAGAAAGTTACATCTGCATGCATGTTACAAAGAAAAGTTGCATTCCAACCCCCCAAGTTCCCCTTTGTTTCACTATGACCCAACCAATTGAAAAATTTCCTCAATTTGGTCCTTGGCTTTTAATTTTACAACTTCGTTGCTTGTTTGTTTCAATTGACTACCATGCTTCGTTTCAATTGCACTTAATTCATAACATTAGGGGCTTTATGACCAAGTGAGCTTGTGTTTGCCTATTTTCTTTAATTTTCCCAAATAAATTGGTACCTTGACCTTTTTATTATTTTGGAGGGTAAATTGGTAATTCCACCTCATTAGGACATCGATTCGAGGGAGGTACACTCTATCCCTATTTGCATTTCATTTGACCTTATGTGCTCCTATGTGTTATGTGGATATGCATGTCTACTTCGCTTTCCTTGCCTTGACTAAATTTCTTTCATTTAGTTCATTTACTTTTCGCTTTTGTTTAAGTTATTTGTTATGGGGTATGTGTACACCTCTTGGCTTGTAATAGATAGGGCCTGGCGAGCAATTTTATTTATGTTTTATGGGGTATGTGTACACCTCTTGGCTTGTAATAGATAGGGCTCGGAGAGCATCTGGTCCATTTCCCCTTCCCCTTGGTTGCTTGCTTTTGTTGCTACATGTTTAATTGCTTTATTAGGTTCTTGCATCTAGTCGAGCATGCTAAGTGTTACGTGTTACGTGTTTACGAGTGTTTTGGCATGTCTACTTGCTTTCATAGTCATGAATGAATGGAATGGATGAATGTACGTCACCACACTAGTCCAATGCTAGTTGTGGCTTCTTTTATCGTTTCCACTAGTCCAACGCTAGTCGGAATTCATAGATGGGCTAGTCTAACGCTAGACCCTTAGGATTTCCCTTTTGTAGGTGCATGTTTGCATGTTTCACTTCATTTCACGCATTTTTTCTAGTTTTTCTATCATTTGGCATGCCCCTCTAATCCCTTCCCTCTCACTTTAGGTCTTTGCATCTCACGCTAGTTATAGGGTACATTTGCCTGAAGAGTCCCCTTAAATATGGGATATAGACGAGTGTGGCTTTTTCTAAAGCCTTAGCACGCTTGTATCCTCTCTATAAAAGGGCAAATTGAGTCACAATTTAGGTCTCCCCGTACCCAATATGCATGAATTCCTTAGGCTCATGCATTCTCAATCCACTCTATCATCACACTTTCACTTTTGTCTCATTTGCACACATGCACCTTTTCATCACTTTCACTTGCACACGAACACTTTTATCTTCACTTGCACACGAACACTTTTATCTTCACTCGCACACGAGTACTTTCATCTTCATTTGCACACCGACACTTTCGCACTTTTTCTTTAAATTGCATACATGCATTTTTGCCCACTTGCATTTGGAGTACATATATTTGCATTCAAAGACATTTGCACATCGCCACTTATATCTTACTTTTATCATTTTTCTCACTTCACGCAAACTCACACTTTCACATGGCATGCATTCCACTCATTTTTTACGTCATTTAGGATTACGTGTGACCTCTCCAAAGGATCATTATTGGGCTTCACAATTAATGTGATTGGCACCACTCACCCTTTGAAGAGAAATTTCCCCCATGTCCCCCTAGGTCTAGGTTTTTGCATTCACGTAGTCATATCCAACATGCGATACATACCTTGGGTAGAAAAATTAGGAAAAATTGGTTTAAGTCACGCAACTAGCCTTGGCTAGGTCGAAGGGGTGCCTTGGATTTTTATCCTTGCCTTCCCCTTCGTCAAATGTGACCCCCGATCCCTCTTTTGGTTACGTAGACCCGAAAGTTCTCTAAAAGGGTTTATTTACTTTTTTTATTCAAAAACAAAAAACATTTTTGGGTGACTTGGTACACCCTAACTCTATACCAAGTGGCGACTCCATTTTTTATACAAAAAGCCCTTTTTGAACTTTATATGGCCAAACCGTCGCTTTATCAAGTCCCATGGCCTTTATTTTCATTTTGCACACGTTCACACCACACTACACACACCATACACATCATCATTCGAAAAGTGGGGCGCGACAATTATCATAGTGCATTAAAGAACCAGAACCAACCAATTTTGAATCATGAAATAATTCAAACTTTTCATTTCCAAATGAACAAAAATAATCAAATTTGTCCAAAACAGAAATAGAAATTAAATTTCGTCGAAAAGATGGTACAACAAATGTTTCATTAAGATCCAAATAAAATTTGATTTTTAACAATAATCTAAAAACTCCTATTGCCTCAACTTAAACTGTTTTGTCATCGCCTACGTAGATATATTTCTCATTATCATTAGATTTTTGACAATTCATGCAACCCTACATAGATATACTAATGTGAGTTGTTACACCAGAATCTAACCGCTATGTGTGTTTAGGTACTGAAGTTAAATTAACCTTTAGAATAAATCAAATTAAGAAGCATACCTTTCTTAATACGTCAAGCATGATAGTTGATGCAATGCTTCTTTTTATGCTCTTTAGCACCACAGAAGAAACAACTATTCTTTTATTGATCAACTGATTTCTTTTGTTGTTTCTTTTATGGTGCCGTACCTACAGTTTCTTTATCCTTCTTCCTCTTAAGTCCCTTGTTTTTATTATTAGTGGTTGAAACCAGATGAATATTCTATGTCTAATCTTACTTCAACTTTTTCTCTTATTCTACACAGTGTGAGATGAGTCCATTTAAAGACCAAGTCTTCTTTTGACAGTTGTAACTCACCGTAAACTCACTAAACTGATAGGAAGAGATATTAAAATCAAATGCACTAGCAACTCTTTAAAGAGTACCAATTTAAGTGCATTTAATTTGAAACAAGATGAGACATCTTCATGATATATTCTCTGATATTACCTTTACCACTATATTTCATTGGAACTAGGAGTGTCAAGAGCGTACTAATTTCAGTCTTTTCGTTCTGGACAAACCTTTTTTCAATGTCCTGAAGGAACTCTTTAGCGGTTACTATCGTTTCTGACATTGTTCCTCTGAATGCTTAAGAAACGGCCTTTTTAATGATCATCAGACATAAGCAGTTTGATCTTTCCCACCTTTCCTTATTGCCGCGCCCCATTTTTGAAAAATAAAAATCAAGTGCGTGGGTGAAAATGTGTTTTTGAAGAAATGAGTTTAATAAGCAAAGAGGGCCTAAGATGGGACACGAAAATGCAACATTTTGGCCCAAAAAAGGTTTTTGATAAAATTGCAGTCGTCATTTGGTATTGAGTTGGGGTGTACCAAGTCACCCTAAAAGTTTGATTTTCAAAAATAAAGAAAATCCTTTTAAACGACTCCAGATCTTCGACAACTAGAAAAAATGGATTCGGGGGTCACGCTTGAAGAAAGGGAAGGCAACAGTCGATTTGACTGGACTCGGAGGCACACTTTCATCCTAGCGGAAGTTAGTTGCGTGATTTAATCAAAATTTTCTTTATCCTAACCTTACAATGTATGACATTTTGGATATATTTACATGAATACAAGCCTAACCTAGTGATGGATCGAATGGGGCAAAATATCTCTTTGAGGTTTGATCGGCATCGAACACATTAATTGTAACGGCCAAAATTGATTCCTCGAAGAGGCCATAACAAATGCAAGTGATGAGACTCAGAGGAAAAAAGAGTAAAATTAGGATTTTAAAAGATGCAATTGATTGAAATTTAGAGGCAAAAAGAGATAAGTGTTTTGGAAAATGAATTTTTAAAGGGAAAGGGAAATTAGGGTTCAAAAGATGAATTTTAGAAGAAAAGAGAAAATCATGCATGTATGTCCTAAAAGGATCAATGCAAAATAACGGGTGCGGGGTGTGACGCCCCCACTTTTCCCTAAGGCAAACCAAAGAGTATCCACGGAACATTTGCCCAACTCTCACCAGGACTCAAGACAAAACCCGTTCAAGCTTAATAAAATACCAGCCACCACAATTGTATAAGTAAGAAAGTGCGGAAAACTTTCAACTTAACAATATACAACAATTATCCAAATCCTTATATCGGATCCACAAGTTACATCAAATCCCCAAAATATGCAATAATCTAAAGTCTAGCAAAGTACATTGAAAACTCTAATACAAAAGTTCATTAAAAAGGGGTTTCTCTGAAATTCACTTCCGATCATTTTCTGTTAAGGAAAACAAAACTACATGGTGACCAAAACGCTCGTGAGACCAAGAACACACATGCAGGCACATTGTTCAAGTAACAATCTCAATTTAACAAGTAGAGCAATAATATTGCAATAAATAATAATTCGAGGAAGAAAAGTAACAGAAACAATTCAAGGATATTGTAACTCTCAAGAGCTAATTTCCACTTGCTTTACAAATTTCATTCGTATATCTTCCTGTGATGACACTCCGTCAACCAGGTCGATATTTCTAATCTGAAGAACTCCACTTACTTCTCATGTCCGTCCACCTTACAAACCCCCACCGGACCCAAACGACGATAAAGGCGCTACTGCACGAGTAGGCCAACCAAGATCTCTTCAATAGATCAAGCTTATCATGTTATTCTCATGGCTCACCGAGATTCCCGACTAAACCCATGCTGGCTCGAGTCCTAAGGTCGGCCTATGAGTTTGGGTGTCCCCTATGTACATTTGAGAGTCGAGGAGATTCACTCCAACGACGTATGCAGCTATAGCATACAATTTCATTTCATTCAAGCATTTAATCATTTCATTCCAATCCATCAAGTCATTAATAATTCATTCATTTCATGTCAATCATGAGTCATTCTTTTCAAATAAGAATAAGTGCAGTAAAGTACACACTCACCTCCATTTTCAAAATCTCCAATCAATTATAGCAATTAAGCATGTATCAAGTATTAATACACTTGACACTCACCAAATAAACAAGAAAGAAAAGTCACTTGAAGTTCAAGCGTTCACTGTAAGATCCTCTTGAAGGTCCTCGTGCGAGCTTGAGCAATTAATAGTGAACTATCATGTATAAACCCCAATTATCACGAATGATTATACACTTGTACAATCTAAGAAGATTTCACGAAAGCGAGTCTAAATTACTCGCGAATCAAGTCTCAAAAGTGGGATTTTTAAAACATAAGAGAAATCGAGTTTTTATCTTCGAAATCAAGTATAAAATGTTCAAGTGATATCAAGGGGAAAAGGAGAATTTGAAAAACTCAATTTCCTTAAGTTTTGAAAATTTCAGTTTTGATATGATATCTTTGAAAAATCGTATCTCACTCATTACAAGTCCAAAATTGAAAAATTTGGTACCGTTGGAAACTTTTTCTAAAGTACTAAAAGTTCCTAGAATAACTTTCCCATGATTCCCAACGCAAGGCATTCAAAAATTGGCCCAAAGTTACTGTTTAGGCATGTGAGACAGTTTTGAGGTTGGTTTTTCGCCAATTTTGGAAATTCGGTAAAATTCACAGAATTTGAACTAGCTCTCAGATTTGAAACAAAATTAGAGTTGCAATCAAAATTTAAAAAAAAAATAAGCAGAACAAGAATCAGAGTTTTGAGCACCAAGATATAGTGGCTCAAAATTGCTGAAAAATTGAGACGGTTAGGCAAATTTACAGGTTCAATTTACAAACTTTGGGACTTTGTTTGAGCATCGAAATGAACTTGGAATGGCACCAAATTTGGCAGTATTATACTACCATATGAGGGCTATTCCTCTATCAATTTTCATGGAAAAATACGCACAAAATGTTGGTTAACCAGATCACCAAAATTTTCAAATTTCCAAGGCAAATCTGCCTTGTACATGAGTTTTCCGTTTTCAAAATGTTTGGCCAACAAAAATGTCTCAAACACGGCCCCTTCGTATAGGTAATGTCTAAGAAACATCCAAGATGCATTTGGTAGGTGATTAACACCAAGAATTTCGAAACAACAAGTCCCAATCAAGATTTTGACATTTACTAGCCAAAAAAAGGGTTTCAAATCATTGAGTCAGTTTCGGATTTCGGCCACAATTCACTCAATTCAACTTGGAATCGAGTGGTCAGTGGCGTTGAAAACTAGATTCATAAATCTACAATTTCTTAGAAGAAATCATTTTCAAAATCTGTCCATAGCTAGCTCATATTTGAGCATCAAATCGCTGCTCAAAACAGAGCTCCCAGTGTAGACGCGAAACAGGACAGTCATGTTCAAATGATTGGTATGGACTACTCAGGTGGAACCAGGATGTACATTTTATACCGTTAGAAAGCTGGGAATGTCTAGTTTCCAGTGCCGTAAACGGTACTCGATTTTGACATCGGATCAAAAAGTTATAGGTGTTTGAAAACATTGCCAGAGCAATTATGGGAAAAATTCCAGTTTTGCTAGACTTCCGAAATCATAACATTTGGCCAACCAAATCACGAAATTTTTTGATGAAACTTCATACACAACCTATATTACACATATACATAGCAACCAGTCATTAGAACCACCAAAAACTGCACTAAAGGTCACGGGAATGACAGGGGCAGAAATGGAAAAATTTCGCTCTTCACATCCTTTGACTTTCCACCAACAACATAACATTATTCCACTAGATTAAACACTAAACCAACATTAATAACATCATAACTCATCAAATCAATCCATCCAACCATAGTGGGAGTTCATAGAGTCCACACATCAACTTTCCAACATAAATAAAGCTACCCACATGCATGCATGAGCTTATATGTGCAATAGAACTTCCATAAATCAAGATTTTCAAGGTTGATCATCACTTACTTTTGTTGGTGACTTCAAGCAGAAATTTTGGTCCAAAGATGTTTAGGAAAAGCCGTGGAAATGAAGCTCTTTCGGTAGCTTAAGATGATCACCAAGTACTTAGCAAAGTGTGGTTAAATTTTGGTGTGATTTGGTGGAGATTTGATGAAGAAATGAAGAAGAAATTGGAAGAGCTTTGGGGTTGTTTTGCTTCTCTTTTGGCCAGCTGGAATGGAGCGAAGAGAGAGAGAGAGTTTTGATCAAAATGAAGCTTCCAAGAGAAGCTTTAATGTGTGGTCCAAAATTGAGTAAAAATCAACTCTCCCTTGCGCGCGCGTGTGTTCGATTCCTCTCAAGTTTGTTTCACTAGTGCACTAAACCTCTAATGCACTTGTATTCATACTATTATTATTTACTCTTAATGGTCTAGAAATAATGGTCTTAAATCCCTCAATTAAATCGCGCGTGTGAAAACGCGTACTTCCGATTTGTGCGCGATAAAGTGAAATTTTCAAGAAATTCTTATAACGATAGTATCACTAACTAATACTTGAATATTTAAACATAAAAATACCTATTTTAAAACTAATGTACAAGTCTCCAATTTTTCAAACTTATTGTATTCTCGAATCGATTATTGACTCCAAACGCGCATTCACTAGTTTCACTTAACAAGCTTTCAAAAATTAAATTTTGAAACAAGTCACTATAAAAATATAACTAAACTATAGATCCATATAATTAGGTCTAAAAAGGTTAGAAAATAATATTCGGTGTAGACACCAAATTTTTTATTTTTAGATTGATTTGTTTCAATTTTTAGGTTTTTATTTTACTTTATTTTTATTTTATTTTATTTCGTTCTTATTTCGTGTCTCATTTTATTTTAATTGATCTAAGACCTTTTTTACACTAAATTGTAGAAAAGGAAAAAGAAAAGAAAGAGAAAACAATAAAAATGGCAAGTGGGGGGGTATGCATTGGGACAAGTGTTCCTTTGTATTTTGGACAACACAACACCTAAGGGATTAGGTGTCTAGACACTTGGGGGCTTAAGGAATTTTGAGGGGAGAATTTGAGGCCTAGAGAGGGTTTTTGGAGAGGGAGACAGCCGACAGAAGAGAGGATGGAGGGGAAAAAGAAAAAAAGAAGGAAAAAGAGGAGCGGCGGTCTGAGAGCGGAGGGGAAAAAAACAAAAACAGAACAAAAGAGAGAAAAACAGAGGAGGCGGACGGATGAAAATGGACAGAGGACAAGAGAGCAAAGGGAGTTACGGGGGAAAAGAAAATCAGAGGGAGAGCAAAAAGAAAAGAAAGAGCTGGGGAATAATGAAGGAGGGTTTCGGGTTGAACAAAAAGGGGGCAGCGGATGGAAGGGCTGAGGAGCTACGAAAGAGGCTAAGAGAGAAAAACAGAGCAAAGGGGAGGCCCTTAATTTCTGTTTGCTGAAGAGGAGGGAGTTAGCGAGTGAGCCAACGATTTGAGAGTAAGAGATGGAGTGGGAGCTTCCGTGAGAACAAAACGGAGAAGAAACAAACTAGGCAGCGGAAGAAAGGGAGGAACAAGACGTTTTTTTTGTGGGTTGGAACAGATACGAAAGCCTCCTCGTTTTCTTGGCCTTTTTATTTTTCCTTCTCCTTCTCTTGAATTTCTGCTACCGACTTGCTGTTTAGTGAAGTCTTCAAACAGAGAATTAATTTTGGGTTAAAGATTGATTTGTTATGGCTGCCTTTCTGTGCAATTTCTCGTGTAAATGGGATACGGGTTACGATGGAGGTGCAAACTGGAGGTTGAGAGCATTGAAATAAGCTCAGGAGCAAGCAGCCCATGAAGAACCGGAGCCGCCACCACCACTAGAACCCACCGTCATTGTTTGCAGAATTTCACTAAACAAGAGCTCTGTAAGTCATCTTCCTTTTCTTCTTCAAGTGCAAACACTAGAAATCCCAACCCCAAGCATGTTTCTGTGGATTGGTTATTGCCCTTTTCTGTGATTGTCCACAATTGTTGAACACATATGCTTTATGTGCTGATTGGGCTGCATTCGTCTTTTGTTTCTTGATAATTTCGGGGCCAATTGTAGCTTCAATGGAACAAAAAATCAGTGAAATCTTTAATGTCCTCAAACTGCTCGACGAAATGCCCAATTGAAAATTTCTTGTCGAAATATGTTCTGCTTGCATTTGTCGTGCGAAGAAACTGGTTAGGTAGACCAATCCAGTTCCTCTCCTTGTGTTGAGAAATCTTGATGTACTGATATCTTGCACCTCTTCTATTTTTTTTGTTTCGTCATTCTATGGTTTGAAATCAAATTAGTGACATGAAATTGAATGAGAGGAGATTCATGTGAGGGTTATTTTTGGTGAAATCTGGAGGGGAACTTTCTGGTATTCTTAGTTCGCAAAGAAATGCAGAAATGGTAGCTAGTACTTGATCTGTTCGGAGGAGATGATGCTTGTCTGAATTTATAATTTCAGTCCCTTCATTCTCCTTTTCCTTGTGATTTAACCCCAAATTTTTTATGACTTCATAATTCGACCCCAAGATTTGTATAAAGGTTTTCAATTGGGTTCCTGCAACAATTGCAAATAAGTCCCTAAACTTTATTTTTCTTTAATTTTGGCCCCAAAACTTTTGTTAATTTTTGCAATTAAATCCCTTCTTCCTTTAACTTCTTAAATGTGGTTTGTTTACATGATTTAATGGATTCAATTTCATGTTTATTTTTATCTGTTGTGATTATTTGTTAATTAAAGTGATGCCTTGACCCTTTTCTTTGTATTTTGGAGGGCAAATAAGTGATTTCATTTCATTAGACCCCCAATTCAAGGGAGGTACATCCTGATCTCTTATTTCTTGCTTTATTTGACTCTACGTGCCCTATGTGACTTTACATGTTTGATTGTATGCCTCTTGAATGTTTTTTATTTATTTCATTTATTTATTTATTTGCTTTATTGGCTTTGTATATTTTATTTTAGTTCAATTTGATTATTTGAAAGGCAATTTAATGCCAAGGTTGTAATAGTTAGGTTATTATTTTATTTATTTATTTCTTTTCCCCCTTAGATTGTAGTAGGACCTCCCCAAGTGTAATAGATAGGGCTTGTGTACTATGTGTTTGTGCGTGCCTATATGCCTATGTGTTTAATTGCTTTCCTTAGGTTTTTGCATCTAGATAAGCATGCTTATGTGATACGTGCTATGTGAAACTATGTGCTTTTGTATGTCTATTTTGCTTTAGTATTATATCTGATTATGTGGATGAATGCACGTCACCGTGGCTAGTCCAATGCTAGTCATGGTCTTCCCCTCGCCCTCACAAGTCCAATGCTTGTGAGAGAGCCTTAGTAAAGGGCTAATCCAACGCTAGACCCTTAGAAGCCCTTCGAGTGTTAAGTCATGTTTGTGTGATAAAAACACTTCATCTCATGCATGTTTTAGGTTCTTTTACCATTTCTTGCATGACATTCTCCCTTATACATATACTCCTTACCCCTATGCATAAGACATGACATTAGACTTGCATTTCATATAAGCATTAGAACTAGGTTAGTACATTTGTTTGATTAGATTAGGGAAAACCCCTTGGGTATGGGATATGGACGAGTTTAGCTTTCTAACCTTAGCACGCTCGTATTCCCTCTATTAAAGGAAACATTGAGTCACGAACATTAGTCCCTCGCATCCGATATGATGCATTCCTTTAGGTCACGTATATTTATACAATTATTTTTATTTTTTGTTTTTATTTTATTTTTATTTTATTTTCTTATAGTCTCATATTTTTGCATTATTCCTGACCTCTCCAAAGAGTCCACATTGGGCATCACAATTAATGTGATTGGCACCAATTGAGCTTTGAAGAGAAATTTCGATCCCCCGATACCCTCTTAGGTCTAGGGTTTGCATTCATATAGTACATCCAAATGTGATAAATCTTTTGGTTAAAATAAGAAAATCCTTGACTAAATCGCGCAACTAGCTTTGGTTAGGTTGAAAGGGTGCCTTGGATTCTTATCATTGCCTTCCCTTTTTTCAAATGTGACTCCCGAATCTTTTTCTCTAACTTTCGTAGACTTGGAGTCGTTTAAAAAGGGTTTTCTACTTTTTTCTTTAAAATTCATTTTTAGGTGACTTGGTACACCTTAACTCTATATCAAGTGGCGACTCCGATTTTTTCAATCAAAAACCCTTTTTAAACTAATATTTTGGGTCAAATCGTCGTATTTTCAAGTCCCATTTAGACCCATATTTTTTTTATTTATTATTTTCTTTTTTTTTAAATCAAAAAATTCATTTTTCAATCAAAAATTGAATCAAAAGCCATTTTTCTAAACTCGTCTTTTATTTTTCTTATTAAAAAAAGGGGCGCGACATTCGGGGCAAACAAGCAATTAAATATTTAAATAAACTCGAAATAGGAATTTAAAATAATAAATTTTTGTGAGTCCTCACATCCTCTCCTCTTTAAGAAAATTTCGTCCTCAAAATTTACGTTGATTGGTGAACAGGTCTGGATACTTTCCTCGAATCGCTTCTTCAACTTCCCAGGTCGCTTTCTCTAACTCATGGTTTCTCCAAAGAATTTTTACCAATGGTATCCGCTTATTTCGTAATTCCTTCACCTTCCTATCCAAAAGCTTTACCGGTTTCTCCTCATAGGTCAAAGTCTCATCAATTTCAATACTTTCCGATTACAAAATATGAGAAGGGTCTGGATGATATTTCTTAAACATGGACACGTGGAACACATTATGAATCTGAGACAGACTCGTGGCAATTCCAACTTATATGCTACATTCCCCACGCGTTGGATAACCTTATAAGGTCCCACAAATCTCGGTTGTAATTTCTTTCCCTTCCCAGACATTAAACTTGCTTTCAGAAGTGTAATCTTAAGAAATACTAGATCTCCAACCGCAAATTCTAAGTCCTTCCTCCAATTATCCGCATAACTCTTTTGACGACTCTGTGCGGTTTGTATCCTCTGACGTACCAATTTTATTTTCTCATTAGCCTCCTCGATCCAAGACACTGTAGTTGGGTCTAAAATCTTTCGGTCACCTACATCATCCCAACAAATCGGAGACCTACACTTCCGACCATAAAGTGCTTCATACGGAGCCATTTGAATAGAAGAGTGAAAGCTATTGTTATAGGCAAATTCCACCAATGTCAAAAATTTACTCCAACTTTCCCCAAAATCCAGAACACAAGTCCTCAACATGTCCTCAAGGGTTTGAATTGTCCTCTCAGACTGTCCATCGGTCTGGGGATGATAAGCAGTACTGAAACTTAATTTAGTCTCCAATACCTCTTGCATCTTTTGCTAGAACCTCGAAATAAATTTTGGATCTCTATCGGACACGATACTTACAGGTATTCCATGTAATCTGATAATCTCATCCAAGTACAATTTAGCTAATTTCTCCAACGGGTATTTCATATTGATCGGCAGAAAATGAGCCGATTTGGTCAGTCTATTCACTATCACCCAAATAGCATTGTGGCTTCTTTGTGTCCTTGGTAACCCTGATACAAAATTCATAGTGATATTCTCCGACTTCCACTCAGGTATCTCCAAAGGTTGCAAAAGTCCTGATGGTCTCTGATGTTCAGGTTTAACCTGGACAAATTGTGCAATTTCCTTCTTCATACTCTCCCACCAAGTCTTGGTACATTTTATTCCCTCCAGGGTGTACCGTAAATTTCGAGCGGTGTGTCTCTTCCAAAATTTCCTCCTTAAGTCCCTCATCTTTTGGCACCACTATCCGATTCTGAAACTTCAAAATACCATTTGTTCCCAAGTTAAAATCCGACTTTTCTCCCTTTTTAACTTTTTTCGACCATTTTTTGCATTTCGGCATCCTTTTCCTGAGATTCCTTGATACGTTCCAACAGAATGGAATTCACTACAATATTTCTCAAATTACTTTTCTCGGCTCAGGTCTAGGATTCCAATAACTAATTTCCTCTAACAAGTGTAATTCCTTAATCATCAATCCGGCCACTTGTACTTGATGACTCAAAGCATCGGCCACTATATTGGCCTTCTCTGGATGGTACTTTATCGTGCAATCATAGTCCTCCAAAAATTTCATCCATCTATGTTGCCTCAAATTCATCTTCTTTTGAGAAAAC
The DNA here is from genome assembly GCF_003713205.1 of Coffea eugenioides. Taxonomy (NCBI): domain Eukaryota; kingdom Viridiplantae; phylum Streptophyta; class Magnoliopsida; order Gentianales; family Rubiaceae; genus Coffea; species Coffea eugenioides. The sequence continues at coordinate 56,443,489 of NC_040036.1, read as the reverse complement.
AAATACTTAAGACTCTTATGATCAGTAAAAATCTCAAACGTTACTCCATACAAATAATGTCTCCATTTCTTTAAAGCAAACACCACCGCTGCTAACTCCAAGTCATGAGTCGGATAATTTCTTCATGCGGTTTCAATTTCCTAGATGCATATGCTATCACTTTATCATTTTACATTAAAACACATCCTAAACCTTCCTTAGAAGCATCTATGTAGACCACAAAGCTATTTTTTCCATTCGGTAAAGCTAACACAGGTGCTCTTGTCAAACGTCTTTTCAATTCTTGGAAACTCTCCTCACACTTGGAACTCCAAATAAACTTTCCACTTTTCTTGGTAAACTCAGTCATAGGTCCAGCAATCCTAGAAAAATCCTAGATAAACCTCCGGTAATACCCTACTAGTCCAATGAAACTTCGAACCTTAGTAGGGTTTTTCGATCGTTTCCACTTTGAAACAGCTTCAATTTTACCTGGATCTGCTTTAATCCTATCCTTAGAAATTATGTGTCCCAAGAAAGTCACTTCTTTTAATCAAAACTCACACTTGATAAATTTAACATATAATTGGTGTTCCCTCAAGATTTGTAAAACAATTCTCAAGTGTTTCTTGTGATCCTTCGCATTCTTTGAATACATCAGAATATCATCAATAAAGACTACCACAAATTGGTCTAGATAAGGCTTAAATACCCTGTGCATCAAATTCATAAAAGCAACAGATGCATTTATTAACCCAAATGGAATCACAACAAATTTAAAATGTCCATACCTCGAGTTAAAAGCAGTCTTGGGTATATTTTTCTCCAAAATCCTCAATTGATAATAACCTTGTCTCAAATTCAATTTTGAGAATACTACAGCCCCTTACAATTGGTCAAATAATTCATCAATGTGGGGCAACGGGTATTTATTCTTAATAGTAACATCATTTAAGCCTCTGTAATTTATACACAACCTCAAACTCCCATCTTTTTTCTTAACGAATAAGACTGGGGCTCCCTATGGTGAATCACTTTCCTTTATAAAATCCCGTTCCAACAAGTCCTGTAGTTGTAATTTTAATTCTTTCAATTCTGCTGGAGCCATCCGATATGGAGTCTTAGAGATAGGTGCTACTCCCGGAATTACATCAATCTTAAAAGTTATGTTCCTTTCCGGGGGTAAGGACTCTAACTCTTCAGGAAAAATATCCGGATAATCTTTCACTACAGGCATGTCCTCCAATCTCACCTTATCACTAGGAGTGTTGATTAGAAAAATCAAATATCCCTGAACTCCTTCACTTAACATTTTCCTAACTCGGATTCCTGAGATAAGTGCAGATGAGGTTAATCTACCTCTTACATCCAATTTCAGGGTTGCCTCTCTCGGAATACACAATTCTACTATCTTCGTCTTACAATTCAACTGAGCATTGAAACGGGCTAACCAGTCCATTCCTAGGATCGCATCATACCCTTTAATTGCTAAGCCTATCAAATCGGCCAGTAATTTACGTTCTCCAACCCAGATCTCACAATTTCTATATACCAAATTAGCAATTAGACTTTGGTCCCCAGTAGGTATTCTAACCTCCAAGTCATAAGGTAACTTAATTGGTTTCAAGTCTATTCCGTCCGTCAAATTAGGGTTTACAAAAGAATGTGTCGCACCCGGATCAATTAAAATCTTAACTAAACGGTGAAAAACAGGAACCGTACCTTCGACCACCTCAGTCGCATCAGTCAGCTGTTGATGATCCAGTGCATAAACCCTAGCAGGTACCTTTGGTCGGCTTCCTCCAACACTAGTCTGTTTAGAGGTTGACTTTTCGGGTCTTTGGGTGTTACTTCCCACCTTCAACTTATTTGGACAAGTCGCGAGTTGGTGCTCGGTACTACCACAAGCCAAACACTTCCCAAACTTTCTCCAACAATCGTTCTCAGAGTGGTTGAATTTTCCGCAGTACCCACAAGTGACTTGAGGGATCACAACCCAACCAGTAGAAGGTGCTCCCCTAGCTTGGATCAGCCCACTACGATCTCCTTTAGATAAAGCTCGCCTAGAAGCTCCAACAGTCCTTATTCCTCTCATACCTCTTCCAATTTTGGAAGGCTGTGAACTCTTACTAGTCTGTCCAAAAGTACGACTAGAAAAGTTCCTCTTCCTATTTTGAAAGTCCTTAACTTGCATCCTTGCACTTTCAACCCTTTGCGTTTTGTCTAAAGTCTCTGTAAATGTAAAGATTTGGGGTGCAGCCAAACCCTCCTGGATTTCCACATTAAACCCTTGTACAAACCGCCTTATCCTTTTCCGCTTATTGGTCACCAATTCAGGGGCATATTTAGAAAACTGGATAAATTTCCCTTCATACTCTGCCACACTAAGGGTCCTTTGTTTTAACTTGATAAACTCATCCTCCCTCTTCTCTTGGATTAAGGGCGGAAGAAACTTTTCATTAAACTCCCTCGTAAAATTCTCCCAAGTCCAAGGGGTTTGAGTTCTCTCCTATTTTCCTTTTATCATGTCCCACCAGGCACGAGCCACTCCCTCAAATTGGAAAGCAGCAAAATTCACTCGCCTATCCTCAGTATAGTCTAAGGCGACGAATATATTGGTCATTCTCTCCAACTAATTCTCTACTATCTCAGGATCAGGTTCACCAATAAACTTAAGCGGGTTGAATTTTAAGAATCTCTATAAGGCTCTATCCTCTCTTCTATCCTATCCCCCAGGTTGGTTAAGCGGTCCAGGATTTTGCCTATCAGCTAAGCGTTCTAGGATGTCTGTCATCCTATTGATGGCAGTAACCACTTGATTTTTCTGTACATTTTCCTGTCCCTGGGTCGATCCAATTGCCGATCTCTGATCATCCCCATAAGGTTGGGCCTATCTAGTCCCTCGCCTATGGTCTCGAGCACTTCTTAGTTCTTCCATTATTCTAGACGTGCCTAGTGCAAGAAATAAATCAATTATGCAAGAAAAGTCGAAAACAAGAACCAATCAAGAAAACATTGAAAATACAATGATTTACATTCATTAGCATGTCAAGATCCATATAATTAGCAAGTCATGGAAAATCACAAAAATATAGCAAACAGGTGCCACAAGAGTACTTTTAGTCACAAAAGACTAAAGTAAAAGCAAGTGCCTCAAAAGAAGGCTACACAGTCATGCAAAATACAATGGCCTCAGCACTCGCATCATCCCAACTAATCCTAACTGTACCCATCAAAAGGGTCAAAAGGTCAATCAGTCTAGATCTAGTCCACAGTAGGACTACCAGGAGGAATCTCCTCCTCAAGATCCTCCTCGCGGATCCTCCTCTAAGTCCTTCCCCTGAACTAGGCTCTGGACAAGATCCAACACCCCCTCAATCATCTCAGTGACATCAGCCAGGATCCCGGAAGCCCGATCACGGACCTCCTCTCCTAATCTAGTGAGTCGAGCCCTAGTACTCTGGAGATCCTCACGAACAACTGCAGCTGTAGCCACCTCGCCCTCTATAACCTCCTCGAGCTCAGCGATCCTCTCACCCTGAGCACCTACCATCTGTCTAAACTCGTCCACCTCCGCCTATAAGTCTAAGTTGGCATTCACCAACTGACGACGACGCTCGTCGGCCAGAGCTAGTATTAGGTAGTTCGGGTAGGCAAATGTCACCCTACACGAACACTGAAAATACCTATCATAGGGCGAGTAGTGCACTCGAGCCCCTCCACCAAGAGTTCGGTAGTAAATAGGTCTAGGAGACTCTACATGACCATTAACATAGCCATTCCCATTAGCTGCCGGAGTCCCATTTCTATTTTTCATCCCTGCAAAACAATTACACTTTTTGGGTTAGAAATTTAATCACTAGCTCGCTTGGATGTCACTTAATGCATAATCAACTTGGTCACTAACTTGCCCCAAGCATCACTCAAGGTACGACTAAGTCGTCTGGTCTCAGGTCTTAAGGATAGAGTATCTAGTATATCTCTCATATAGATCTCTAACCTAGTGCTCTGATACCAACTGTGACGCCTCCACTTCTCCTTCAGACGAACCAAAGGGTATCCGTAGAACGCCTACCCAACTCTTGCCAAGACTCAAGACAAAACCCATTCAAGCTTAATGAAATACCGGCCACCACGATTGTACAAGTAAGAAAGTACGGAAAACTTTCAACTTAACAATATACAACAATTATCCAAATCCTTATATCGGATCCACAAGTTACATCAAATCCCCAAAATATGCAATAATCCAGAGTCTAGCCAAGTACATTGAAAACTCTAATACAAAAGTTCATTAAAAAGGGGTTTCTCCGAGATTCATTTCTGATCCTTTCTTGTTAAGGAAAACAAAACTACATGGTGAGCAAAACGCTCGTGAGGCCAAGAACACACATTCAGGCACGTTGTTCAAGTAACAATTCCAATTTAACAAGTAGAGCAATAATATTGCAATAAATAATAATTCGAGCGAGAAAAGTAAATAGAAACAATTCAAGGATATTGTAGCTATCAGGAGCTAATTTCCACTTGCTTTGCAAATTTCATTCGTATATCTTCCCGTGATGACTCTCCGTCAACCGGGTCGATATTTCCAATCCGTAGAACTCTACTTACTTTTCATGTCCGTCCACCTTACAAACCCCCATCGGGCCCGAACGACGATAAAGGCGCTACTGCACGAGTAGGCCAAGCAAGATCTCTTCAATAGATCAAGCTTATCATGTTATTCTCATGGCTCACCGAGGTTCCCGACCAAACCCATGCCGGTTCGAGTCCCAAAGTCGCACTACAACAAAAATGACCTTTAACGGTATTTAAAAGTGTCAGTATAGATAATCTAATCTGACACTTTACTTTTCCTCACACCTCGGACGAGTGTCGTCCCTTCCAATGTGGGGATAGCCTCGTAGCATTCAAATGTGTCAGGAAAACTATGATGTTATAGCATTCCATTTGCCAACAAAAATCCTTTTTCCTGATAATCAAAAGTGTCATTACATATTGCTTTAAAAGCTGAGCTATGCTGACACTTTTAACTGTCAGGAGTTTTTTTTTTCTTTTTTTTTTATATAGAAGCAACCTGTAGGTAGTGCTCCCTACTATACATTCCGTCAATCAGAAACCCAAAGGACTTGTAAAATTATCCTAAAGAACAGAATGCATATAATAATCTAAAAGCAAAAGTCAATACTCAAATATAATTTGTTGAACTAAAAGGCAGTAACAAGTACTAACATGGCAAATCCCTAACAAGTACAAATTTGAAAGATTCTCATGTGCACAAACTTGAAAGATTCTCTTATGCACAAACTAAAATATTCTCATCCCTAACAAGTAGAAAGAACTTGCAGTAGCTTCCAAACTTTCCCATAAAACAAGAGCCTTCAGTCATAACCACGAATACTACATCAATCTTCGACTGGTTCCACCTGTGCACAAAGTTTGTTGGGATCATTAGATCACCATACTAGAAAGCCAGTGCCCATGAGGCATACGTGACCAAATAGATAACTCCAATCCCTGCTCCTTTGGCAAACCCAATCTTTATCCCTAATGGCACCGACTTATCAAGCACATCAACATACTTTTCAGCTAAAAGATCCTCTGCTACAAATGAGAATGCAGTTCTAATCGATGATATGGCTTGCTCCGCTATGCTGCCTGCTCTACGATAAGAGTCCTTAAATACACCATCATAGTTAGTATAGTATGATTTCAGACCAATGAATAAAATAAAGCTTTTTTTGGGGGGGGGTACCATGGAAGAGGCAAATGGGATCAGTATAACAGTTGCACATCAAGTGTCCAACATAACATTCCCGTCTGCAAAGGATGCAGAAAATGGTTCCCTGAGACTTTGGATGTATATTCACTGATGGTCTTGATTTCTTTATTCTCCACCAGGCATACTGATGCAGTCTCAATAAGCAAGCAAATGAAATTTTCAAACAACGAAGAGGGACCAAATCGGCATTCTCCTGAATTTCATACTCTGAAACCAGCATTGCTTCTTTGCAAAGCAGCTCTTCATAAGGAATAATCGGCATTTTTCCAAGGCAGGCATAATGATGGCTAGCTTCGGCTCCAAAAAGATACCAATCAGTAGTTACAAAATTTACTACCTCACCACAGTTGAAGCCTGCAGAAAACAAAACGAGAAAATGCAATCACCACAGTTACATATCTCGATACGTCCTACCATGAACGAACACCAACATACCATAAAAAAAAAATCACACACGCCATGACTAAATCCAGCGTGATATGCTCTTGGAAAGGTAATCACAAACTCCCTTGGCATTTGCACAGCCTTGTAAACAGGGACGCTTATATGACAATTAATTTACAGTCTACTAAATCAAGCAGCCCAGCAAATAAAGGAAATCAACAAAATGCAAAATTTGTCAACAATTTGTAAAAACAAAAATTGCAAGTAAGTGGATAGAAATTTTATTTACCTAATAACAGAAGAAAACCCTTCATACCAACTCCTGTGCTTGCGTCTTCGCAAAATTCCTAATTTCAATCTGAAATGTCAAAGGTTAAACAAACACAAGAGCGTGAGTTAGTATGATATTCATAAAAATCTAGCTGCTCAAAGAGAACTTCAATTACAACTAAATTTCACAGATTAACATTAAAAGAAATTCAGATAAAAAGGAAAAATAAGGGGAATTGACATTTTATCGAACAGGTTATAGACAACAAATCTATAACAAAATAGTCACATGAATCAAGTAGACAACCGAGAGGAATAAAGCTAAACAACAAGTGTACTCAAATCATAAACTATTACTACATCCATTTCAATCTCAAACAAACGGGACTAATGTCAATTACATTATCTAATTACTCACAAAATAAAAAAATTACCATGCAATTACATACCTTCAATGGGAAAGCAAGGATAGTTTGTTTGTGAAAAGATTCAGCAGATACTGTCCAAACTAATGTAGATACTGACCAAAGAAAGATTGCTGGCAGTTCTGATTAAGATCATGGGAGTGATTAAGCAGAAGCGTCAACCCAAATTGAAAAGAGACCTACTCCTCCTCTTTGTTATCCGGTTCAAAGTTCAAATTGCAATGTCAGAGAAACGCTGACCCATTAAATACGCAACCATTGTAAGATCACATACTCAAACCGCCACTGTTCAACCTTCAAACCACCCAAAAAGGCCATAGTTTCCCTTCTTAAAACTCGGTACGCTCACCGTTTTCTCAAACATCCCAGACAGATACTACTTCCAACTTACAGCTACAAAAACTCCAAGTGTTTTGGTCAAAAGATAATTTGCCAAGATAGCTTGTTTGCGGAGAGGTGAGAGAGATAAGAAGAAGAAAATTTTCACTAAGTCTTTTGGCCGGCAAAATGAAAGTTTTGAATATTTCACTAAGTGTTTTGGCAAATGAATCTTCCGCCAAAATCAAACGATACTGTTTTGTGTCTTTTTTTTTGGTACATCTCATATTTTCTCAAGTGTCACGATAGGTGGTCTAAAGGCACATTATTATTTTTATATCAGATAAAATAAAAAAAATTAGATATATATTAATGAGTTGATAATAAGTGTCATGATAGGAGTGTTATAATGATACAAACCAGCAAGTCTTCTTATAGGCATGTCAGAAAAGGTCATTTTTGTTGTAGTGTCGGCCTATGAGTTTGGGCGTCTCCCATGTATATTTGAGAGTCGAGGAGATTCACTCCAACGACGTATGCAGCTATAGCATACAATTTCATTTCATTCAAGCATTTAATCATTTCATTCCAATCCATCAAGTCATTAATAATTCATTCATTTCATGTCAATCATGAGTCATTCTTTTCAAATAAGAATAAGTGCAGTAAAGTACACACTCACCTCCATTTTCAAAATCTCCAATCAATTATAGCAATTAAGCATGTATCAAGTATTAATACACTTGACACTCACCAAATAAACAAGAAAGAAAAGTCACTTGAAGTTCAAGCGTTCACTGTAAGATCCTCTTGAAGGTCCTCGTGCGAGCTTGAGCAATTAATAGTGAACTATCATGTATAAACCCCAATTATCACGAATGATTATACACTTGTACAATCTAAGAAGATTTCACGAAAGCGAGTCTAAATTACTCGCGAATCAAGTCTCAAAAGTGGGATTTTTAAAACATAAGAGAAATCGAGTTTTTATCTTCGAAATCAAGTATAAAATGTTCAAGTGATATCAAGGGGAAAAGGAGAATTTGAAAAACTCAATTTCCTTAAGTTTTGAAAATTTCAGTTTTGATATGATATCTTTGAAAAATCGTATCTCACTCATTACAAGTCCAAAATTGAAAAATTTGGTACCGTTGGAAACTTTTTCTAAAGTACTAAAAGTTCCTAGAATAACTTTCCCATGATTCCCAACGCAAGGCATTCAAAAATTGGCCCAAAGTTACTGTTTAGGCATGTGAGACAGTTTTGAGGTTGGTTTTTCGCCAATTTTGGAAATTCGGTAAAATTCACAGAATTTGAACTAGCTCTCAGATTTGAAACAAAATTAGAGTTGCAATCAAAATTTAAAAAAAAAATAAGCAGAACAAGAATCAGAGTTTTGAGCACCAAGATATAGTGGCTCAAAATTGCTGAAAAATTGAGACGGTTAGGCAAATTTACAGGTTCAATTTACAAACTTTGGGACTTTGTTTGAGCATCGAAATGAACTTGGAATGGCACCAAATTTGGCAGTATTATACTACCATATGAGGGCTATTCCTCTATCAATTTTCATGGAAAAATACGCACAAAATGTTGGTTAACCAGATCACCAAAATTTTCAAATTTCCAAGGCAAATCTGCCTTGTACATGAGTTTTCCGTTTTCAAAATGTTTGGCCAACAAAAATGTCTCAAACACGGCCCCTTCGTATAGGTAATGTCTAAGAAACATCCAAGATGCATTTGGTAGGTGATTAACACCAAGAATTTCGAAACAACAAGTCCCAATCAAGATTTTGACATTTACTAGCCAAAAAAAGGGTTTCAAATCATTGAGTCAGTTTCGGATTTCGGCCACAATTCACTCAATTCAACTTGGAATCGAGTGGTCAGTGGCGTTGAAAACTAGATTCATAAATCTACAATTTCTTAGAAGAAATCATTTTCAAAATCTGTCCATAGCTAGCTCATATTTGAGCATCAAATCGCTGCTCAAAACAGAGCTCCCAGTGTAGACGCGAAACAGGACAGTCATGTTCAAATGATTGGTATGGACTACTCAGGTGGAACCAGGATGTACATTTTATACCGTTAGAAAGCTGGGAATGTCTAGTTTCCAGTGCCGTAAACGGTACTCGATTTTGACATCGGATCAAAAAGTTATAGGTGTTTGAAAACATTGCCAGAGCAATTATGGGAAAAATTCCAGTTTTGCTAGACTTCCGAAATCATAACATTTGGCCAACCAAATCACGAAATTTTTTGATGAAACTTCATACACAACCTATATTACACATATACATAGCAACCAGTCATTAGAACCACCAAAAACTGCACTAAAGGTCACGGGAATGACAGGGGCAGAAATGGAAAAATTTCGCTCTTCACATCCTTTGACTTTCCACCAACAACATAACATTATTCCACTAGATTAAACACTAAACCAACATTAATAACATCATAACTCATCAAATCAATCCATCCAACCATAGTGGGAGTTCATAGAGTCCACACATCAACTTTCCAACATAAATAAAGCTACCCACATGCATGCATGAGCTTATATGTGCAATAGAACTTCCATAAATCAAGATTTTCAAGGTTGATCATCACTTACTTTTGTTGGTGACTTCAAGCAGAAATTTTGGTCCAAAGATGTTTAGGAAAAGCCGTGGAAATGAAGCTCTTTCGGTAGCTTAAGATGATCACCAAGTACTTAGCAAAGTGTGGTTAAATTTTGGTGTGATTTGGTGGAGATTTGATGAAGAAATGAAGAAGAAATTGGAAGAGCTTTGGGGTTGTTTTGCTTCTCTTTTGGCCAGCTGGAATGGAGCGAAGAGAGAGAGAGAGTTTTGATCAAAATGAAGCTTCCAAGAGAAGCTTTAATGTGTGGTCCAAAATTGAGTAAAAATCAACTCTCCCTTGCGCGCGCGTGTGTTCGATTCCTCTCAAGTTTGTTTCACTAGTGCACTAAACCTCTAATGCACTTGTATTCATACTATTATTATTTACTCTTAATGGTCTAGAAATAATGGTCTTAAATCCCTCAATTAAATCGCGCGTGTGAAAACGCGTACTTCCGATTTGTGCGCGATAAAGTGGAATTTTCAAGAAATTCTTATAACGATAGTATCACTAACTAATACTTGAATACTTAAACATAAAAATACCTATTTTAAGGCTAATGTACAAGTCTCCAATTTTCCAAGTTTATTGTATTCTCGAATCGATTATTGACTCCAAACACGCATTCACTATTTTCACTTAACGAGCTTTCAAAAATTAAATTTTGAAACAAGTCACTTTAAAAATATAACTAAACTATAGATCCATATAATTAGGTCTAAAAAGGTTAGAAAATAATATTCAGGGAAAACAGGCAATTAAATATTTAAATAAGCTCGAAATAGGAATTTAAAATAATAAATTTTGCGAGTCCTCACACGGGGGACTAGGTTCGTGACTTGAATATTCCTTCTTATAGAAAGAAGAACGAGCGTGCTATGGCAAAAAAGTCATACTCGTTCGTTTCCCTTATTCGAAGGATGACTCACTAACCTAATCAACCAAATTAGCTAATCTACTTTCCTAATTGCCTAAATGAAAATGCAAATCTAGATGTCATGAATCGCATAAGGGAAAGGGAAATATAACATGCAAAATGAAGAAAGAGTCTTAAAAGTAAAACATGCATGGAAATGTAGTGAGGCATGCAAAATGTGATTCTAGCTCATGAACGGCTCTAACGGGTCTAACGTTGGATTAGCCCATATCTAAATGCTTCTCACAAGCATTGGACTAGTGAAAAATCGGAAGAAAGGGCCACAACTAGCGTTGGACTAGTGTGGTGACATCACGTATTTATTATAACTACATGAATCATATAAAACATAATAAAAGCCAGTAAATACATAAATCACATAGAGCACATAGCACATAAACATGATATCTAGATGCAAAGAATCTAAGAAAGCGAGTACACATGTAAACACACAAGCATGCAAGCACACACAAGCAAATAAAAGCAAATAGAGACCTAACTATTATATTTGGGGCCCTAACTACAATCTAAGGGGGGGAAGAATAAAATAATAAAATAAAACTCTAACTATTACATGTTCTATTTAAATATATATCTTGAACCCCCTAACTATTATAATTTGGCATTGAAATTGTGACGCCCCCACTTCTCCCTAAGGTGAACCAAAGGGTATCCGCGGAACGCCTGCCCAACTCTCGCCAGGACTCAAGGCAATATTCATTCAAGCTTTGTGACAACCCCACCTCTCCTTAGGGCGAACCCTAGGGTATCAGCGGACTGCCTGCCCAACTCTCGCCGGGGCTCAGTCGATCAAAGAACTAACAACTCAAAATAACTGATGAAATAACTTCAAAATAAAGCGTACAAACCCTAAAGGCCTATAAACGTCAAGCCAACTTTCCAAACTTAAAATGGCAAGCTAAAAGTCACACTTACCACTCCACACTATAATTACATAACATAAGTTGAACTTGTGAATTTAAGTTTACAAAAGTCAAAAGTAAAGTCATCTTAACCAAAGGTTACAAATTCAAGCAAAATAAAGCTAAGAAAGCTCTCGACCGTTAGTCCATCCCCGATTTGTTAAGGAAAACAAAGGGAGTGGGGTGAGCTAAAGCTCAGTGAGGTTCCAAGTAAAGCAAGTAAACACATAGACAAATTGGAGCACAAAATAACCAAATAAACTATCCAATGGCAGGGTAGTGCAAACACAGTTTAATGCAAGGATACGGTGGCTTTCAAAAGCCAAAATCCCCTTGAGCTTGATCATAAATGTCTCCGTTGACTCTCCGTCAACACTTGTATAAACAGAATATCAAGTCCGTAGAATACCACTTTCACCGATCTACGTCCACCAATCAACCCCCTACCGGGCCCGCACTACATAAACAGTAGTTAGGTAATACTCGAGTATACCAGTTTCCAGTGTTCAGTAATCACTCCCCAAGGTTTATCGGCCTTCTCGACCAAGCCCTTGTTGGCTTGATAGAACCGACTCACCTATGAGGTTGGGTACCCAAACAGTAGTAGTAGTTGATGGAATATCACCCAAACAATTCAAATACAGTCACATATAGAGAATTCACATTTCATAATAGCAGTATACAGAGCCTCAGTGGAAAGTGAGGGAGGACGAGTGCGATAAAGTACACACTCGCCTCCATTTTTATCAAATCAGGGTTTGGCTCAAACAGTCATAAATCAAGTATTCAGATATTTCACTTAAGCAGGTAGCACGTAGTAGAACACTCACCTGTCAAGCAAAGCAGTAGTCAAACGTCAAGTTTCTCAGTTACGACCACCTTCGTTTCTCACCCCTAGGGCAACGAGTGAAAATTGTTAACCATTAGGTTCATGGCTTACTAAGTTAGGCTCATTAAGAGACCAAGTGAGTAGTCTAAGCTACTTAATCCATCACACATATAAGGTCCAAACCATGGTAAAATTTCATGAGAAAACAAGTTTAATAAGTGCATGAAATTTCGGCAAAAGAAAAGTTTCGTTCAAGCTTAAGAGTTTCTTCTCGGGTTGAACAGTCTTGCCCTGGCAGTCTTAGGAAAACGGTCATAACTCACTGTAGAAAAGTCAGAATTAGGTGCCGTTAGTGGCGTTAGAAACTAGACTCGAAGGGATTTCCAACAGTACCAAACTCACACTGTGGTTCATCCCCTATCGACAACAGTAACTCAGATAAAGTGGCTGTTTTTCCAACCCTGGATCAGCATTGACCGTATTCCAAACTACTCTAGTTCTAGGTGCTAACTTCATTAGTTTTGATCCAAATTCACCCAAATCACTCCTCAAGGGATCATATACAAGGAGTCAAGTCACCTAGGATCAATGGAGTTCACAATGCAAAACACAAACATGATTTAAGGCAACCACAATAGTCTCATAATTACAAGAATCCAAAACAGTCTACTAATGGTTCAAAATCACCACTTTACTTGCTTCAATTCCATTCCAACTCACTCATAGGCTTAACCAATAGTTAAGCTAGTTTATTAGGCTTGATTAGGGCATAATTGAACAACAAAATCAAGGGAAATCCCTTCCTTCAAGAACCGGCCAGCCAAGAAAAGAGCAAACAGCCCACAATTTCCAATATTTGTTCAACCTTCATTCCTGCATGATTTCTCTTAATATAACATATCAAGTGGTAGATCTAACTCAAAAGAGGTTTAAAACATAATAATACCTCATAAACAAACATGAACAAGATCCAAACATTTCATCAAACACTTGGTGTGCATACTAAGAAACTTAACTATTACTTGTTTAATTCAAGAGATCAACCACAAATCTCAACCAAACAACTTGTATTTTGCCATTAACACTTCAAGTGCATGATATATCACCATAAAAACAAGATTTAAAGAACATATACCTCTCTTGTAGTGAGCTTGAACCACCAAATCAATCCACCAAAGTGAAGCTTCAAGCTTGAATCAAGCACTTAGGGTTGGAGTAAAGTTTCACCCTAACTCAAGATCTTTCTCTCAAGATTTACTAGGGTTAAGAGCAAAGTAAAAATGGAGTTTCTCCCTTCTTCTCCAAGCTTCAAGAAAGTCGGCTATGAGGGAGAAAAAAAATGGCTAAAGCTAGCTTAAATAATCTTCTAACTTATGGTCTAACAAAAATCCATGGCTAGGGTTTTGCCACTTGGCTCCATCTTGGTCCAATCCTTTATTAATCTTTGACTAATGATATACTAGCCTTTCCAATTGTACCAATACTTGTTTAACACACCTAATCTCTCACATAAAGTCTCTACCACTAATAAAAGAACACTTGGACAAATGCAAGTGGTGCATTAATTAAAATTAACTCAAGAAAAATGTTTTACTTCAAATAAAAAGAAATGAAGTGTAATGCATGAAAATTATTGTAACACATAGAGAATATAATGTAAAGGCATATAATATATGATTTAAATCCTAGGATAAAGATAGGATGAGGCAAATAATTTGGAAAAATTGCGTTTTAAAGTGAGGGTTCTCATACTCTCTCCCCCTTAAAGAATTTCGTTCTCGAAATTCTCACCTTGATCACTGAATAGTTCAGGGTACTTGGTGCGAATGTCCTCTTCCATTTCTCAAGTAGCTTCCTCTACGTCATGATTTCTCCACAAGACTTTTACCAAAGGTATTTGCTTAGTCCTCAACTCCTTCACCTTTCAATCTAAGATTTGCACTGGCCTTTCCTCCTAAGTTAAAGATTCATCAATGTCAATTTCCTCTGGCTTCAGTATATGAGTGGGATCTGGGTGATACTTTTTCAACATGGACACGTGAAATACATCATGAACCCTGGATAGACTTGTAGGTAACTCCAATCGATATGCCACGTTTCCAACTCCTTGGAGGATTTTGAATGGTCCTACGTATCTCGGTTGAAGCTTCTTTCCTTTTCCCGCCGTGAGACTTCGAAGTGGCGTAACCTTCAAGAATACGTCGTCCCCAACCTCAAACTCCAAGTCCTTTCGTCGATTATCAGCATAACTTTTTGTCGACTTTGAGCTGTCTGAAGCCTCTGACGTATCTGTGGCGACCCCACTTCCCCCTAAGGCGAACCAAAGGGTTGGCGGGCCGCCTGCCCAGCTCTCGCCAGGACTCACGCAAGCATTCTAACCCAAAAACCTTTCGAAGAATAACCTAATCTATTACAAAACAATTCCTCCGAAGAAGACCGTCACTAAAACCACATTAACTTCAGAGATAGCAGTGATTTAAAATAGCCAAACGACGGCTCCTAAACATTTCACGCATTGCGAACTGCGGAATAGAATCGTACCGTCCCAACTAAGAAAAAAAATTCATACAACAAAATACAACAATCAAGCCAAGCATCCAAATTAAGTTTTACACATTTTCCAGCTTCAAGTGGCAATCCAAAATAAAAGTACATTATCCAAATTTAACACACTACAGCCCACACAAATAGTCATAGTATACAAATACATCCCAAAACGAAACATGGATAAGTTTCAAATCTTTCAATTTCCAGAACCTGTCAAGGAAAACAAATAAACGTGGGGTGAGCTAAAGCTCAGTGATGCCCCAAAGCATGCAGTCACGTAAATCAAACAGCGAGAAATAACTTAACCAAATTGAACAGTTAGGAAAGCGTATAACAGCACAAGGTAGGATACAGGGGCTCTCAGGAGCCATTTTCCTCGCTTGATCACCATTCATCGTAGTTGACCCTCCGTCAACTCTCACTACTTATAATCCATGTAGATCCACTCATTTTAATCCTAACCCGTCACCGTTCTTACCCCTGTCCCGAGCCCGCACACCGACTAAGGACGCAGTATACTCGAGATATACCCGTAGATAATTGGTCGAGGGATTCACCCAACGACGTTATTGTAGTTAGATTCATGCGTCGAGGGATTCACCCAACGACGTAACTACATTTAGATTCATGGTAGTTGGATTCAGAAGTCGAGGGATTCACCCAACGACGCAACTACATTTAGATTCATGGATTCACGAGAAAATGATTCACGCAAGTCACCACTCGAACGGCTAGTGCGATAAAGTACACACTGCTCACTTCGATGGATCAAAAACTAGTTTTGCAAATTATCACATATTGAGTCAAGAAAGCACTTTAACCAAGTAAGCATAGAACAAGCAGGAACACTCACCAAGAGTGAAGTTCAGATGTCAAATTGGGAATCGAATTCCGCGTCCTCGCAATACCCTAGAATACCAAAATTTTGAAACTATAAATTTCTATTCAGTTTTTAAGCTTATACAAGTCGAGGTTTATCTAATATATTACCAGTTTACTTCCCATAGTAAATTCAGGAATCTACTTAAGTTGAAGCTTGACAAAAGTAGTAGAAATGTTTCTTATAGTTTTCCTGAGATATTTTTTTTTCCTTATAAAAGGGGTAACTGGTATTATTTTCTTGAAATAAGTCGACAAACCTCTTAACATCAAAGCTAGAAAGATACTTTGAAAATTTCTCTAAAGTTATGGTTCTTGCAAAAATTATCACTAAAAACTATTTTACCTTAAAATAGAGTTTCTTGCCGAGCAAGTTTCTACATTTTTAATTAAAGTTATTAAAATTCTTATTTTGGAACTTTTCCTACCGACAACTATCCGAGGCAAATTTTAAAGAAAGAAAAGGAATTAAAATAAGACTCAGGGTTTTCAAAAGCTAGAGGAATTATTTTCTATAACTATCAAGGCTATTTTGAGCTAAAGGAAAATTGTCGGTTTGGAAAATTTTAAGCAAAACACTAGATACTGCGTTTTATCGCACCATACTAGAGTGAAGATATATTTAAATAGCTTGCTTAAAAACTTCTCAAGTTCACAGGACCAAAATGGATTCCTTACGATTCCGATTTACCAGCACATAATATTTCAGATTTGTCAATATAACCAACTCACATTTCAAATAGAAATCTCACTAGGGCTTCGTCAATCATTAGCCCTAGGTTTCAACAGATTCAATTCTGATCAAGAATAAAATGAATGACCAAGGCTTCGTCAATCACTAGCACTTGGTTTTGGCAAGTTCATATCACATTTTAACTAAAACAAAATGAAGGTAAGGCCTCCAAGAAATTCCAGCAATTAAAGTTCATCATCCTTTAACATTTATAAAATCATTCAAATGGCCAAGGGCTTCATCAATCATTAGCCCTTGACAACTATCAATCACTTCCAACCACAATTCAATCAGGAATTCAAATCACAAATAAGCTAAATGTTTGCTCCAAGTCAAAATTCAGTTTCATGAAGAAACAGGACATTCAAGCAGGACAGCCTACTTTGAGGAGTCACGGACAGCAGTACACATGGAGGAAAAATATGAAATTTCTACAGAACAAAGGCCTATGATTCTAGTTTCAAATTCCACTGACGGCACCTTAAACGAATTTTCCTACACCAAGATACAAGCATTTTACTGAGACTGGTCAGTGAAATCCGAAAATCTGAAGACTCATTTTTCACTTGTGAAAAACTCCTTTTTCTCTTTTAACACCATAAGGTTTTTATTCAAACCATCCATACATTTCTTATAGAACCCTAAAACAACATATTCCAAGCATTTCCAACCATTATGTTTCAAAGAAAAATTTCAAAACCAAGCTGAGGTTCCAACTCAACCTTCGGCTATCACAAAAGAAATTCTAGCCTTTATATATCAACATTTTGGTTCAATCTTTCAATATACCCAATATTTCATTGCCAAACAACTTAAAATTTACATCTCTTATGTATTACTAAACCATTATATTCCAAGGGAAAAATAAAATAAATTTCCAGAAACCAATTAAAATTTCCAAAGACAAACTGAAAATTCTGGTTCATACCCCTCGGCTATCAATACTTTTCCAGCACTTAGGGTTTTATAAATCCAACTTTTCCTTGGCTAAAACATGGTTTTAGATTCTCAAATTCGTCATGTGAACCTTTGGCTAGCTAATTAACATTTCTGGTTCAAAATCGAATTCGAATAACAGCTTCAAACATCCCAAAAATCCAGAAATTGTATGTTCTTAATCTAGCTTTTTCCTTGGCTAAATCAGCATTTTAGGAACTCCAATTCAACATGCAAAGCCTTAATCGTATTAATCATCCAAGTTTAAGTTAACTAATCATAATCTCAGGTTTTGATCATCACAACAAAGCAGATTACATCATGAAATTCTTAATCAATTCTCGGTCAACCATTTTCTTTTCAAAACAGAATTTTCTTATGCCTTAACATCATCATCCGAGTCTAGATTCCACATGCAACACCCTAATCAACTTAATCTTTCACTTTTTAGTTAACTAATCATAATCTCAACCTCAGGTTATCAAAATTGGACAGATTAGAAACTGCAATACCTTGTTAATCTCTCGGCCGAACCATTTAGCCATCCAGTCAGATTTTTTTCTTTTTCTAATGTCTCATCCGATGGTTTAAAATCAACATGCAAAGCTGGAACTAACTTATTCATCTTGTCTTAAGTTAGGGAGACACATCTTTAAGTTCAGATTGTCACAGGGAAGCAAAAATAAAGCTACATTTCCAAACCAGTTCCTCGGCAAAAACATTTTCATCAAAACAGAATTTTCTAGTGTCTTGAATTCATCAACCGATTGAACAAGCAACACATGCAGGCTCTGATATGTCTTTATCTATTAGTAATTAACCTAATTTAGCCCAGCAATTACCTCAGATACAAGCTAAGCCTACACCCAAGAAGTCTGGAATTTCTTTCTTCCTCTCGGCCCTCACGCACGGCTTCGAGGGTTGGTTGCGGTTGCAGTGGTTGCGGCTGAGAACTGGTTGCAGCTGGTGGAGATGGAGGTGCAGAATGGTGAAGCTCACTCACGATTTTCTCCCTGGTTTCACTCCAGCTCATGGCAGAACCAGAAAATTTTGCGGCTCACGGCTTCTTCCCTCGGTTCCTCTTTGTCGATGATAACAAGACAAAGGGGAAATGTGGTTGTGGAGAGGAAGTGTTGTGGTCTGAGGGAATTTTGTGCAGAGGAAATGGAATGGTGATTTGTGATATAGGAACGAAGAGGTAGAGATATGGTGCCGCGGTTTTGGAGAAGGGTTTGAGTGTAGGAAATGGTTGCGTATAGAATTGGTGAAAATGTGATTGGCCGATTGGGGCGGTGATTGAAATGCTGTCAGAGGGATTGTTTGGTTTTGCATGGAAATGTTGTGGTTGTAAGGCATTTTAGTCTTTTCACTTTGCTTCCTAACCTCTACTTAAATTCTCCATTCTAATCTTAAAACCAAAAATTATCCCCAAGTGTGATTTGAACGCCTAATTATACACTAGTATACTTAAACCACTTTTTTATCGAATATCTATCGATTAAAAATTTAATATTAAGGTTCCTAACATTATTTAGCGATTAGATTAGTTATCAGAATTTCCAATTATTTATTCTCAAGAGATAGAGTTAGTCTAACTCGAAATTTATCAATTTAGTAATATAACGTCAAATGAAATAATAATTTAATACAAGTGTGTCAGTTTGCACATAAAAATTATTTTTACGCACTTATTGTGAAAACAAAGAAGGATAAGACTATAATTATCAAAATTTCATAACTTAGAAAAATTATATTATTTTTCACATAAACCTATTTTTACGTACTTAATTGCGAACAAGTAAAAGTAATGCTAGAAATTATTAAGGAATAAAAGAAATGTAAATGAAATATGCACTGGCTTATATATCTATTTTCAGGGTTCTCACAGATACGTTTGATCAAATGGATTGAATGAATTTGAAGATTTATTAAAAAATAACTAGATCACCCTAAAAAAGGTAAACTGGTCAAATAAATTGAATGAAATTTGATAACTTATTCACAAATTGACTTGATCACCCTAAAAAGGCAAATTGGTCAAAAGAATTGAAATTGATAATTTATTCAAAAATGATTGAATCGCCCTAAAAAATGTGCAAATGGTCGAATAAATTGAATTAAAATCGAGTACACTAATTAAATGAATCGATAATTTATTCAAAATTGAATAGACCTCCCTAAAAATGAATAAACTAATCAAATGAATTGAATGAACTTGATGATGAATTGAGTTAATGATTTATTTTTTTAAAAAAAATGGATTGGATGAAATTAGATGGTTTATTTGAAAATCAATTGAATTGTCTACCCATTGGTAGTTTCAAAGAATTATTGCGATGCATTAGTCTATGACCCTTCTAAAATCAAAATTTGGCCTTGATATATTGTCTCAATCAATGAAGAATTATTTGTGAATTTCTTTAAATTAATGTCCTTTAAGCAAGGGATTTTTACCAATTCTGATAAAATGGCCAAAAGATGATTGTTAGATGTTCATATTCTAATGTACCAAAGATCGCTCCAGGGTCATGGAAAGGATCGGATCCCACCTTACCTTGTGTACTACCTCTTTAGATGGTACAAAAATATAAACGTGCAAGTCTCCTTGGATTAAGTATCCGAGACACAGGGCGATTTATTCCTAACGTGGGATCCTCTAAATGGCATTCCAATTTTAGGGTTTATGCATGATGCCATTTATCAAAGCGAATAAATGTGCAGTACACAAATGAAACATGACCTAAAGGAACCCCCTTTTGTATGCCGGGGTGAGCCTAAAATGAAATGTATTCATGCTACAAATGCGAAACATTGAATTTAAACGTGTCACATCAAATAGGGTAGGCTCCTAGAGAGTACCATGTCAGGACTCTTATTTTCTAGGACTTATGAGTGTAATGGAGACAAAAACCAAGAAAAGTTAGTTCAATCAGATAAATACACATAACACATTGTAGAAAAGCAATACAAAGAGATAAAGCAATAAAAAGAAAAGAGGGGTTGGGTCCCTCCCCTCGTGAATAGTGTCCCTAATAGGGTAAGGCAGACTCTACCCTAGGTAAACTATCATGGATGCATGAGGTATTGGCTCACTAATGCATCTAGACTCGATAGGTTTCAGGTCCCCGAGCCTTCAGACTCGGAAACCAAAGGTCATCAATCCCAAGATTCTTTGTCGGTGGCTCGAGCGATTCCCTAGACACTGCTACGTACACATCGTGTCACGGCTACATGTCTGAGTGAATCTATCAAAAATCCTCAACTTTCGACTAAAAGCTAAAGGCTATCAACCCAAAGCTTAAAATGGAAGATTGAGTGACCCCTCGGATCATGCTACGCACACATCGTGTCGCAATCACACGTCCAAGTGGGTCGCCTAATCCTAATAGAGAAGAGTGGCGTGACAAGCCACTAAAAAAATAATAAACGAGGGATAAAAAAATAAAGCGTATGCACGTATGCTAGTGCACCGTTTGGAGGGGAGGAATCGAGAACCAACGCGAGGCTCTTGGGTAATATCCCCCACCCAAATGCAATACAAAGCGCGGGATCACATAAATAAACCATCCATCCATCAAATCAAATCATACGCAAATGAGGGAGTGAGTTGATACACACGAAATGCAAAAATCCTAAAAAAAAAAAAAATGCAATCCTAAACGTCCAAATGCGATACATGAAAAGGGTAAAAAAAAAGAAAAGAATAACTAAATCAAGTGCTCGGACCCGCTTAGGAAGTCCCCAGTGGAGTCGCCAACTGTCGCGCCCCATTTTTTTGAGAAAAAGGAAAATAAAGTTGTTTGAAATTATAATGCGTAGTGTATATGAAATGTGTGAAGTGTGTGAATGTGAGAAATAAAGGGAAAGGCCATGGGACTTTTTAAATGCAACGGTTTAGCCAAAATGATAATTTGAAAAGGTTTTTAAACATAAAAGTAGGAGTCGCTACTTGGTATTGAGTTGGGGTGTATCAAGTCACCCAAAAAGTAGTTTTTGAAAAAATGAAGCAAAAACCTTTTTAGATAACTCATAGTCTACGAAAATCAAAGAGACAAGTTCGGGGGTCACGGTTGATAAAAGGGAAGGCAAAGATAAAGTCTAAGGCACCCTTTTACCCTAACCTAAGCTAGTTGCGTGATTGAGTGACAATTTTCCTATTTCTACCCAAAAGATGTATTGCATTTTGGATGCGTCAAACATGAATGCAAACCTAAATCTAATGAGTGGTTTGAAAGGGATAAAATGTCTCTTTAGAGGCTTGATTGGTCCTAATCACATGAATTGTGATAGCCAATGGGGAACCCTCAAAGAGGTCACGAATAAATGCAAATGAATGCTCGAGTAATAATGAGGAAAAATGAGTGTGTGCGAAAAATGTCTTTGAGTGTAAAAACGAGTGCCAGGTGCAAGTGTGCAAAGTGCAAGTGTGCAAATGGGTGTGTAAAGTGCAAGGGTGCAAATGAGTATGTAAAAGTGCACGTGTACAAATGTGAGAGAGTGTAAAGTGATAGTGTGAAGAGTGAGAATGTATAAAGTGATAGTGTGTGAAGCGAAAATGTGAAAAGTGGTAGTGTGAAAAGTGAAAATATGTAATGTGCTTTGGAAATGCATGAGCCTTAGAGGAATGCAAGTAAGACGGGTACGGGGAGACCCTAAATCATGACTTTTGATTTGCCTTTTGGTTAGAAAGAAAACAAGCGTGCTAAGGCTATGTGTAGCCAAACACGTCTGTTTCCCTTACCAGAAGGGTGACTCTCTAACCTAATCAAGCAGATGATCCTAATAGCTAGAATGAAATGCGAAATCCTAAAGATCGTGTTTCAAATGCGGGAAAAGGGTAGAGGTTCATGCAAAAACGTAAAAATGCTAAAAAGAAAAAATGAATGAAATGTAGTGAAGGCATACGAGTATGTACTAGCGAGAAGCGGCCCTATTGGGTCTAGTATTGGACTAGCCCTTTACTAACACTCTCTCACAAGCATTGGACTTGTGAGACCTCGAGAGGAAGACCATGACTAGCATTGGACTAGCCATAATAACGTGCATTCCATCCACATAATCAAATATAATACTAAAAGCAAATACACATGCAAGGCACATATTTTCACATAGCACGTAGCACATAAGCATGCTTGTCTAGATGCAGAAACCTAGGGAAAGCAGTAGCACATAGCACATAAGCATGCAAGACACACGAAACAAACAAACCCTAACTATTACATTTGGGGGGGGGGGCCTACTACAATCTAGAAGGTGGAAATGAAATAAATAATTAAAATAAATACCTAACTATTACAAATTTGGCATTCAAGTGCCTTTCAAATGATCAAAATTGAACTAAAATAAATATACAAAACTAAAGCCAATAAATAAGTAAATAAAATAATAAATATAAAACACTTTCAATAGGTATGCAATTAAACACATAAAGTCACATAGGGCACGTAGCGTCAAATAAAGTGAAAGAAAAGGGATAAGGTGTACCTCCCTGAAGTTGGAGCTCTAATGACACGAATTCACTTATTTACTCTCCAAAATAATAAAAAAAGTCAAGGCATCACTTTAATTAAGAAATAATCACATGAAATGGGAATAAGCGTGAAATTGAATCAATCAAAGGCAATTAAAAGGAGGCAAACAACCCATGTTTAAGAAATTAAAACTAGTAGAGGCTTGTAAAAGTCAAAGAATTTCGAGGGGTCAATTTATTGAATATTAGGGGTCTAAAAGGAATGAAATTAAAATTAATGGCTTAAGAGAAAAGCTACCAATCAAATAACAAAACTCACAAAAATAAATGAAAAAACTATTTGCCATGATTGAACAACAAAAATGCCAAAATTCCAAAAATCAAATTAACTATAAATCTAGAAAAAGTTATTAGACCCTTCAAATTCAGCCTACAACTCCTTAAGAATCTACCCAAAAACAAGTCAAGACATATTAAAGAGAAAATGGCATGTTAAGTTGACAAAATTGATTAATTTTTACGATTTTATGGGCCATAGCAGCATTAAGCAAGTATTAGGGGGTCAAAAATAAAATTTTAAAAACATTTCCCATGCAAGCATGCAAAGCTACGAAACATATGCTTCTGCAACAAAGTTTCAGCAACTTCTTAAGCTTTCTGCACTATTCCAGCCGTAGCTTGCTTTTCATTTCATTATCTCAAGCAAACAACATTGCAATATCTCAATCAACTAATACAACACCATCACTAAGCATTCATCTCACTTTCCAACATAAGATCCTTATGTTTAAACATCAGAAATTCATACAAAATATCATGCAAGCATCAAATAACCAAATTCCGAAATTTTCAGCTACGATTAGCTACACTTGTGGTGTTCATCAGATGTAATTTTTCATCCAAACACGTCCAGCTTCTTAACCAAACAGCGAAACTATGATTTCAAACATCAGACCCACAGAAATTCGAAATTCAAACATGCAGATCTTCGGCAAAAAAGAAAAAAATTTCTGCAACAAACAGTTTCATTTCTTCCTTACCCAGTTTAGAGGTTTTCATGCAAAGTAACACAAGACTAGACATTTCCTAAACAGCCATAGCCATGGTAGTTCAAAAAACAACAGCAAACAAATGAAGAAAAATGCGGTCTGGTCGAATAGACAAAACTGCGGCAGAGTTTCTGCTGTGAACTTTGCATCTCAAACCAAACCTATTATTTTTGTCTCACATAATCCTCAAATCCCAGCATAGCAACCGAAAAGAGACTCGACTAAGCTACCAAATTTTGCAAGAAAAGGAACAGATCATTTGATAAAGAATAGACAGGAAGCAAAAGGGAGAAACGACAAGAAAACAGCAACCATGAGCCTTTAGTTTCAACCAAATCAGACACAATATTGATGCATATCGGCTCAACAGGCACCCAACAAAAGACATGAAACCAGCTTAGTTAGATCTGGTTCTAACTTATCATGGCTACTAACAAGCTTAGTATCACTATAAAAAATAAACAGAGGCTTAAAGTTTGGATCTTTACCAACATTTTCGGAAGCAAAGAAGAAGATGTTGAAATCGGCATTTACAATTTCAAAACACAGGAGGAGAAGAACGATGGCTATCAGATACCTGGAAGCTGAAACGGAGGTTATCTTTCTTGGCCTGAGATTGGAGGCTGCGCTTTGTTTGGTTCACGTTTCTTCTTCCTTACTCCCTGTAGTGGCTGAAACTCCTTTCCCTCCCTAGTTCCTTGGTTTCTGGTCCTCTACTTCTGTCCCGTAGCCTTTCTACTGCCCAGCCGAAACCTTCTCAACCCGAACTCTCTTCCTCTCCCTTTTCTTTCAGTTTTTCCCAGCCTTTTTGGCTTCTGGTTTCTTACCAGCAACCCTCTCTCTCAATCTCTCTGTTGTTTCAACTTCTCACGATAACTCCCTAACCTTAGCCGCCACTAGATTCTCCATGTTCTCTACCCCTCAACCTTTTCTTTTTCCTCTGTTTTTTCCTCCTTAGCCCAGCTCCTCTTACTTCTCCTCTCTTAGCCGTCGGTCTTTTTTTTTCACTCTCCCGCTGTCACCTCTATTCTCCTCTCTCGTATCTTCCTTTTATATGGAGCAGAATCCCCCAAACCCTCATACCTAAGGTTGGGATGATAGTTCGATTTTTACTAAAGATTTTGGGGCCCCTAGATCATTCTTTCTTCTGGAATCAGCTTTGCTGGGGTGAGGTGGCCTGTACTGGAAAAAGAAAAAATGCAAAAGGATTAAAAATGGGCAAATGACTGCTGCAATTTTGAGCTTTCACCTAGCTTCCGCACGAATGAAGAACAAAATGGTGCGGAACATTTTTTCTTTTTTTTTTCCTCTTTTCTTTTTTTTTTTACTGAGTTGAATTTTCTTTTCTTTTTCTCTTTGTTTTTCTTTCTTTCTTTCTAATTTTCTTTTCCCGATTTTCTAAAATGATTTTCCTCAAGAAATATAAAATGAAACAAAATAAATTAAAAATAAATAAGATAAACCAAAATATGAATAAAAATGATGAAATTTTGGTGTCTACAATTTGCCCCTCTTTGTCTGAGTTTTGAAAAAATTTGAGACAAAGAAATAGACACCAAAATACTTACCTGTGTTATTCAGCTGCAAACTGCTCGAACGACTGATGCTTTTAAAATGAGAACTGACCTCTTTAACAAAACTTTCAAAAATGGGACTAACTCAGACGAGAAATTTAAAACGGGACTGACCCGAACAAGGAATTTAAAACGGGACTGACCCGAATGAGAAATTTAAAACGGGACTGACCCGAATGAGAAAATTAAAACGGAGCTGACCCGAATAAGAAATTTAAAACGGGATAGAAAGAATGAAATGAAGTGAAATGAAGTGTCAGTGGAACGGACCTATGTCTAACGGTAAGATGTAAGGCATATTAGTGGGATTAACCCATATTTAATGGCAGGGTGATGAAATGCTCACTAGTGGGGCTAACCCATGTTTAGTGGCAACTTGGTCAGTGGGATAGAACCCGAGCCTGCCGGATAACTTGGTCAGTGGGATGAAACCCGAGCCTGCAGTGATGATTTGTTAGAGGGATAAAACCCGAACCTGCCTTGATGATTTGGTCAGTGTGATGAAACCCGAGTCTGCCTTGATAATCGGTCAGCGGCATAGAACCCGAGCCTGCCTTGATAATCGGTCAGTAGAATAGAACCCGAGCCTGCCGTGATAATTGGTCAGTGAGATAAAACCCGAACCTGTCTTGATAATTGGTCAGTGGGATAGAACCCGAGCCTGCCTTGATAATCGGTCAGTGGGATAGAACCCGAGCCTGCCGTGATGATGGGTCAGTGGGATAAAACCCGAACTGGGATAGAACCCGAGTCTGCCGTAATGATTGGTCAGTGGGATAGAACCCGAACCTGCCTTGATAATCAGTCGGTGGGATCATCATTCGCACTGACCCGAATGAGAAATTTAAAACGGAGCTGACCCGAATAAGAAATTTAAAACGGGATAGAAAGAATGAAATGAAGTGAAATGAACTGTCAGTGGAACGGACCTATGTCTAACGGTAAGATGTAAGGCATATTAGTGGGATTAACCCATATTTAATGGCAGGGTGATGAAATGCTCACTAGTGGGGCTAATCCATGTTTAGTGGCAACTTGGTCAGTGGGATAGAACCCGAGCTTGCCGGATAACTTGGTCAGTGGGATGAAACCCGAGCCTGCAGTGATGATTTGTCAGTGGGATAAAACCCGAACATGCCTTGATGATTTGGTCAGTGTGATGAAACCCGAGTCTGTCTTGATAATCGGTCAGCGGCATAGAACCCGAGTCTGCCTTGATAATCGGTCAGTAGAATAGAACCCGAGCCTGCCGTGATGATTGGTCAGTGAGATAAAACCCGAACCTGCCTTGATAATTGGTCAGTGGGATAGAATCCGAGCCTGCCTTGATAATCGGTCAGTGGGATAGAACCCGAGCCTGCCGTGATGATGGGTCAGTGGGATAAAATTCGAACTGGGATAGAACCCGAGTCTGCCATAATAATTCGTCAGTGGGATAGAACTCGAACTTGCCTTGATAATCGGTCAGTGGGATAGAACCCAAACCTGCCTTGATAATCGGTCGGTGGGATCATCATTCACACTGACCCGAATGAGAAATTTAAAACGGAGCTAACCCGAATAAGAAATTTAAAACGGGATAGAAAGAATGAAATGAAGTGAAATGAAGTGTCAGTGGAACGGACCTATGTCTAACGGTAAGATGTAAGGCATATTAGTGGGATTAACCCATATTTAATGGCAGGGTGATGAAATGCTCACTAGTGGGGCTAACCCATGTTTAGTGGCAACTTGGTTAATGGGATAGAACTCGAGCCTGCCGGATAATTTGGTCAGTGGGATGAAACCCGAGCCTGCAGTGATGATTTGTCAGTGGGATAAAACCCGAACCTGCCTTGATGGTTTGGTCAGTGTGATGAAACCCGAGTCTGCCTTGATAATCGGTCAGCGGCATAGAACCCGAGCGTACCTTGATAATCGGTCAGTAGAATAGAACCCGAGCCTGCCGTGATGATTGGTCAGTGAGATAAAATCCGAACCTGCCTTGATAATTGGTCAGTGGGATAGAACCCGAGCCTGCCGTGATGATGGGTCAGTGGGATAAAACCCGAACTGG